>NW_006800137.1:463760-496707 GCF_000485575.1 Poecilia formosa
TATATATATATATATTAGAGTCTAATAACTATTAAAAAGTACATAACTTACTAAATGTCATCCCTTGTAATTAATTGCCTTCAGGACAATATGTGGAGTTTAACTGTGTATGATTCAATCTCAGTATAAATGCAGCTGTTCTGTAACGGCCTCAGAGAACATTAGTGAACCAGCATCACTAACTGGTCTGACTGGTCAGGAGTAAAGTTGTGGAAAAGATTCTGTGGCAAAACTTAAAATGTTCTGTTCAGACATTCTCCTCCCAGTCGGACTGAGCTTGAGTTCTTTTGTAATGAAGAATGAGCAAAAGATGAACTCCCTCGATCTGCAAAACTACCAATAAAGGTTTTTAACATTTTATTTCAGAGAAAGGTCAAATTGTTAACTAGAGGTTGAATACCAACATCCACAATTCGTCTGTAACATAAACATAAAACAATTTATTTTTGTAAAATTACTGAATGTGAAAAGTAATATTTTTAGGATTACTGAAGCATTTATTAAATTGGATTTTCTGTTACTGTCTTGGAGAAATGCAACTAGTTTTAAGGAGTTTGGTTCAGTTTCTCTTGTTTTTTTTTAAATGGGACAATACACATCAACTAAATAAAGTTCTCTGTTAAATACATAGATTTTTTTAATTTTTTTATTCATAAATGTAGATGGTATCCCAACTTGACTGGGCATGCTTACATGCTTCCTCTCAACAGAGAAGATGACTTACCTCCTAAGCGGTCATCGTCAGTAAAGGCTTTCCATGCAGATGCCTCGTCCTCAGAGAACGACACACTGACTTCTACAAACACGTACAACAGTCGCTACTGGCACAACCCTAAAACCAACTACGACACCAACTCCTACACGCGCTACAACGGAGACACTCGTCAGACCTTTACAGCTGCTCCGACTGCGACTGCACATGGACCTCACGGAGCCCACAGTCACGGACAACCTCAAAACGCTACACAGGTCCGTGAAACAGCGGTCACAGCTCCAGGCTCCACCCCTCTGTCCCGCCACCCACCGCCCACCACGGCAACAACCACAACGACATGTTTTGCCAATGGCGGCCACATGCTCTCGCCACCCAAGACTCTGGTAGTCACAACAAACTCTGCCCCATCCCCACCCGCCATGGTGCGCAGCAACGGCACCGTGAGCCTCAAACCAGCGGTGACATCCGCACACGGGCACCACACGCACTCTTATGCTGTTAGCCAGGCGACGCTGGAGCGGATGGGGGCAGTGCCGGTCATGGTGCCCGCCCAAAGCAGAGCAGGTTCACTTGTTTGAAAACCTGATTTGTGACTCTGCTAACGAGACTAAAAGAGTGTTTGGTTGGAATAGTTGAGATGTGATAAGAAAAACTGACTGAATATGGGCTGAAGCAGTCCACAACCCTTTACAGTTGTGTCTTTCAGTAAAGACTTTTTTTTAACCACAAACTAAAATAAAATAAAATAAAATAAAATTAAAAAAAAAAGCTTGGGTTTTACAGTGCAGAGTTTAATTGATGCCAATTCTTTGATGGACATAATGCTATTTTTTCAGTTCCTTTTTGTTTGTGCTATTTTTATGGATTTTCTGCTGGTGAAAACAGTGGGATTGATTCCCCCCCCCCCCAAACCCCTCGATGATTTCACAAGGCTGGAGTTCAAAATCCTGAAAATCACAGAATTCTGGATCTTCTTCAGGGCTGGATTATTGTTATGATTGTGTATTTTGTTTTGTTTTGGGTTTTGTTATTGACCCAAACCATTTTGACATTTTTTTGTTTTTGTTTTTAGCGTGTCAGTTTGCATGGTCAAGCAGAAGTAAGCTTTGAATCCCACAGTATAATGCATGTGTCCTTTAAGTTAATCAGCTTTATTTCCCATTGTTTCTTCACGCTTTTAAGTTTTGATTGACATCAACGATAAAAGTGGCAACAAAAGTGAATGTTGAAAGAAATTATTTAGAGTTCCCAAAAGCATAAAAAAGTGTAAAGAATGAAATGATAGTTGAAATGGCCTTAGGAGCTTGGAGTGGAATGGTCAGGGGTGTTTGGTGCAATAAACTACATAGTGTATGTCAGTGAATGCAAACGTAACTATTTTAACGCACTTTTAGAACAAAATAATATCAAGAGCTTTGTCTTATGAAAACAGTTTTATTCATTATATGCTTTATAATCAAAAATGCACCCAATCCTCTCTTTCAAACTCTAACTATGATTTCAAGTTGATTAACATGCTGGATTACCAAACAAGAAAGAGACACCAGCTCCTGATCTAAACTCCGACTTGCTGCTCAATATAGTGCTTGCTGTCACCGTTCTTAGCTGTAGTGTCTCTGACTCACACCATGTCAGTGCTGCTTTAAGATGGAAAAAAGATGTCTTATTTCATACATGCTTCATAACGAAGCCAGAGAATTTTATACGGTATTTTTGTTCTCAACTAAAGCTCACGTTTAATGTTTTTTAACTGTACATATTAAAACAGTAGGCTAGATTGTGAATGAAAAAAAACATTTTGTCTCCACATACACGTTACATCTTACTTGTCCTAATGTTCAAACTGTTCTGTTTTTTCTTTTTTGTTTGTTTTTTTTTTTAACTTCAAGTGCAGGCTACCTTTGATTCTGCCTCATAGTGTTATTTCATACAAATGTCTGTCTAATAAAATGTGTTTCTACATGAGTGGGCAAATGTAGAATGTATAAACAACGGACACCTTCGGCTGTGTGTGGTAGAGTCGTGTTGCTGACCTTCTGTAATTGTATTTGATCAAATCTCGCGGGCAGAGTGAGAAGCTGGAGTGTTTCCAGGCCTTTCCAAATCTGACAGTTCTCATTTCTTTTTCTGCACATAATTTACCCTGGCCGTGAACCGTATTTTGCAAAGTAAACAGCTTCATAACTTATTATATTTATTTTGAATTTCAATATTACCTTAAACTTAATACAGTAACTGTATTTCATTTAAAAATGTTACTCCTCTTTAAATGAGTAATGAACAAATATTCTGAATGGCTATTTGCCATTTAAAACTAAAGATACCATTTTAATTCTACCAAATAGTTAAATTATTTTTCTCTTTGATTTCTTTGACTGGCTCAAGTTTGAACTCAGTGGGTGTGTGTTTTATATAAATTTGCTGTTTGCAGTTGATCTGCAACTTGCATTGTTCTAATTTCCCCTCCACACATTTTGGCTGTTTGTAATGATGAAATGACTTGTAACTAAACTTTTCTCTACAGAGTTAAGAGCAGTCAGTTACATGGAGCTTATGCTGAAAGCCAGACTGAACCAAACACAAGCTTTGGCTCAGGTTTGATTATAGAAACACAACTGTTCAGTCTTGTAAAACCCACATTTCCTTGTTTATCCTCTATTCTTCTCAGTTCATTGTCATGTGAGGAAGAACTACATAATTTGCATCTACTACTATATATATGTGTGCGTGTGTGCGTGAGTGTGTGTGTGTGTGTGCACCTCAATAAATAAGAACATCATCAAAGATGTATTTTGTAAATTCAATTAAATAACTGCAAGTCATCCACGTCGCATCATTCAGTTATTCTTCTAGTTTTGATTAAAGTGGCTTACAGATGGTAAAATATCAAATTCTATTCCAAGAAAGTTAAAATATTACATAGAACTACAACATTTTTTATTTTTCTCAGAAAAGTTGTTTTGGCCTATATGATGATATGAAAGAGTTCTGTTTTTTTTAGGCTCTAGTGGCCTTTATTTGATAGTTCATTGACAGGAAAGTGGGCAATGAGAGAAAGAGGAAGACGTGCAGCAAAGGTCACCAAGGCCAGGAATCAAACCTGCGACAGCTGCATTTAGGACTAAGGCCTCCATATGTGGGTTGTGCTTAACCCCTGTGCCACCACAGGACACTGATAGGAAAGAGTTGACAGTAAATAAACGAGCACAGTAAATATTGCTGTATCCAATCACAGAAACGGAAAGAAATGGAAAAATTGTTGTAGAAGAAATTGTTAAAGTTACATGGATGACCAGTGCCTTAAGGATATTGTGGAACAAACCCAAATTAAGAGTTCAGGGGAGATTCAAAAAACCTGGACTGGACCTGTATTCAGTGTTTTAAAAGCCACCGTACACAACACACAAATGTATCCAGGACAAGAAATACATTTCATTTGGAAAATCAAGTATGTTGGATGAGCAATCAGGCTCCGAAGTTGCTTGGCAGTCAGTGATCTAGGGGGCTGTGTCTTCTGCTGGTATAGTTTCCATCTGTTTTATGAAATTCAACAGCAACGCTGCCATCTACCAGAAAACTTTTGGGGCCTCAGGCTTCCCTCTGCTGACAATCTGTATTAAGAAGCTGATTAATTTTACTCACTGCTAAAATTACTAGTACCGACTTTAATGATTATCACTTTGCAAATTCTAACCTGACCCTTTCAGAGAATCTATGGAGTATTGTAAAGAGGAACGATGAGAAATGCCAGAATCCGACAATGCAGATGAGGTAAAGGCCCCTAATAAAGCAGGCTGGGCTTCCTGAATAGCCTCATTCTGATTGTCTCCACACCACGCTTCACCAATGCAGTTATCATCCAAAATGAGTCCAGACAGATGTTGGAACCTTACATGTACTGTTTTTAAATGAATCTTATTTTATATGCAAATTTTAAGAGAAACTAATTTTAAGATTTTTATTAGCTTTAAGCCAAATCATTACATTGAATAGAAATAACCACTTAATATCTCTCACTCCATGTGCACTGTATGTTTCACTTTGTGGATTTGAATTGCTACAATTCATTTACATTTTTGTGATTTTCCCATTTATTGAGATGCACCTGTAAGTATCTTAAATCTCAAGATGATCTGCTTTTTTTTTTCCTGACAATTTAGCCATATATACCACGTGTTCTGATTTCTGTTGTTTTTTTTTTGTGTTTTTTTCCATTTCCCACACTGTTCCTGCTCTGATCTCCCAGAGCTTACAAGCAGCTCCTCTTCTATGGGTCTTTGGCTTTATATGTCTCTGAAAGTATGGCAGGGTAGAAAAGTTAAATTGAGCTTATACTATTTGTACTCCACACTTATTTTGTAGAATATGTGTGAGAATCCACTGAGTCTTTATCCCAGATTTATTGAGCATGTCATCTTATGCCTCGGCCATAAAGATGGACTATCATGTAGAAGGTGGTGTATGGCTTGTGTATACAGATAAGTGTGACATGTTGCCAACAGTAAAATCAGTTTAAATATGTAAATATGTAAAGATGTGAAAAGCAAAAAAACAAAAAACAAACACATTATGTTCTAACAATGGGGACAAGATTACATAGGGGAAAAAACAAAAACACTGGACTAGTAAATAAATATTGGTTAATACATTTTATCTGTCACTCGTTTGTTTACATTTTTGTGACTGTCTGATACACGTTTGTAATTTGCAAAAGTATTTATTCTCCTTGGACTTTTTCACACTTTGTGATTTACATTCAGTATATTTTATTGAGGCTTTATGAAGTAAAAAAAAAAAGAGGTGTGAACATTTTGAAAGCAGATGAGAGATACATATATAGTTTTCAGATTTATTACCAATTAAAAACTCTAAAAAGTGTCAGTTTTGTGTCACACATTTTGTGTGTAGGCCAACTAGTTCAATTTTTCTCGCCACATCTGCTCAGATCGGATCTTCAACAGTTTTTGTAGTTCATCAATTGTAGCAAACTAAAAACAGGACTTCTTCTGAAACAGCTCAAGGAGCGTGAATATTTATGCAGCCTTATTTGTGAAAGAAAATAAAATTAAGCTGAAACGGTGTTCTGCACTTTAAAGACAACTGAGATACAGAAACTGCATGAAATATCAAGTGCTTTATGTATAGTAGATAGGGTAAACTGTATTTTTCTGTGGTGTTTTAAACATTATTCAGACTCATTCATGGAGCCTCTGCTGCTACTGCGGGCCAGTGAAGATAACCATGTAGGGAGCAACCTATGCAGAATAACTGCATAGAAAGCATAAAAGTATTGTTGTTTCTTCAAACTCTTCTGATTTTCATTTCCAAAGATGAATTGTGTGATGTTGCAAAAGTGACATGCACGCTAAGTAAAAAAAAAAAAAAAAAAAAAAAAAGAAAAATCAGAGTTCTACGGTAGCATTGCAAGATGCTGCATAAGGATTTATTTGCATTTGTGATGCTTTTCTGTACATTGTGTATTGTGCCGACTAATACATATTTACCATTTTTTCTATGAGCTCAGCACTTGTGTGTAGCATGAAAAAGTCATTCAGAGCAAAATCTTAAGTGCTGTTGGTGCCCAGTCGACCATTTGGGGGCAGTGTTTAAACACATGTTCAGCTTCAGCTGCCTGAAAGGAAATATCTAGTTTAGCCACACATTTTTAGCACAATAATTCTGGACAAAAAAAAAAAAAAAATGTAGCCAATCATTTAAATAGTCAAATTGTGTCAACTGATAATGCATTCAGTGTGAATGACCCTTTTGGAGTCTAGCTAAATGAGAAAGAAATAACTTTTAGCTGCCTGAGAACTTGTTCTAATGCAGTTCCTATCATCGCGTGTGAATGTCATTAATCTTCAGGGTCTATTGCTTAATCCTAAATTACAATCAACATTTCCTTGCTCATTGTCTAACTTATTTAAGCTTTTGAAAGAACAGCTTGGACCTCTGGAATGACAATCAAACAAGGGCAACGATTTAGTGTTTTCCTACAGGGAACATCACCCAGGTGAGTAGTAATGGGTTTCTACTGAGTGTTTGCATTTACTTACACAACACAAAGCTTTGGGTAGATCCAACAATTAATACACATGCTTTTAATCATCAAAGATGTTCTGAAGCAAGTTTTAGGTTGACACGTAAGATCTTATCTTCACAATATTGGCAAATGGGGCTTTTCTGTTGGGTCTGGAGCTTTAGATCATTTGGATGATGTGATCTCAATCATTGTATTTACTCACATAAAAAAATCAAAACGGTGTTTGATTTCAGTTGACATTAGGTGCAATTTATCGATGTAACTGGTTTGGAAGAGAATACATTTAAACTCTTAAACTCCTTTGAACTTCAATTTGCATACATCTCATCCTCGCAAAGAAAATAGCAGAAGGCAACAATATCTCATTGGAAAAATGGTTATAAAAATTTAATTTGCTTAATCCTGACTGCACAAATAATGATTGAAACAGATTTAACAGATTATTTCTAACGTAATTAATGAGGTGATTCATCTGAACATAGTTTGCAAGATGAAGCATTTGTTCTTTGTGCTGCAAGGTCAGAGAAATTGATCTTTATGTTTGTCAGTCAAATCCACACTAATCACTTTTCGGTACATGCCCTACACAATAAGACAACATTGTCCTCTGGCCACCAAAACAATTTTGAAATATACATTTGAATTAATTTTTATGTCTTAGAGCAATAAGAACACATTGTTTGTTTTCCAACCAAAGGCCCTTGGAACCTAATTAATGGAGTAAATAAAATTTTAGATGTTTCATGACCACACAACAGAAGCAAACACATGCACAATTTGTTTTAGCTGAAAAAAAAAGATAAATATATTACTTTTGTTATTTCTGCATTTTTATTTTTCTTATTTGAATTTTCTTTAATTAATTTATTTACTGTGAATAGTAAGCACTTTAAGTAAAATAATAATGAACAAAATTGA
Organism: Poecilia formosa; assembly: GCF_000485575.1. Classification (NCBI taxonomy): domain Eukaryota; kingdom Metazoa; phylum Chordata; class Actinopteri; order Cyprinodontiformes; family Poeciliidae; genus Poecilia; species Poecilia formosa. Next base: position 471,437 of record NW_006800137.1, read on the forward strand.
TATTTACTTTGGATACAACAAAACAAGTTATATAGTTAAAAGCAAATGTTGAGGGAAGGAAAAAAAACGTACAAAAATATAAAATACATAAGAAAATAAAGCAGTGCTTTGTTCCTGGCCACATTATTGCCCTTTGGTCTCATTGCAGAAGTTCAATAGATGTCGTTAACCTTCTGAATCTAAGGTCACAGGAGTCTAAGAGAGGATCAGTGGGTAATAGGAAACAGAGGCAAAAGGTGATGAAGACAGATTCAGCACAATAATGGTTTCAAGTTCAAAGGAGAAGAAAGTCTTCAAAAAAAAACAATTTAGACTTTGATGAAGAGTTGAGCGAGCTGCTGAACTTTGTTTAGTGACAGTGATTGAAAACCGACCCATCTTTTATAGAAGTAAGAAGCTTATATTTCACAGCCCTGTAAATAAAAAAAAACAATATGTTTTATAGGCAAGGCAACTTTATTTACTGTATACAGCACCTTTTGGCCAAAGGCAACCCACGGTGCTTGCACATAGAAATTAAAAACAACATACATTAAAGTAAAACATATCAAAACAGATTTATTTTGCACAGATTTAAAGATAAATCAGATAGGCAAAAGCATATAAAAAGGTTTATAACCTTGTTTTAATGGAGCTCAGTGTGAGAGTAGTCCTGCTTGTTCCAAATGTTTGGTGCATAAAGCTGAAGGCTGCTTCAGTATGTTTTGTTCCGACTCTTGGAATGGTGAGTAGATTTGACTCAGATTATCTTAAAGGTCTTAATGACTACTTATAGTAGCTACATATAACATTCACGGATGTGTGGAAGGACATTGGCATGTGTGATATGTAACTTCTAATATACCAAAGTCAAAGAAAATAGCCAAAGGAAGGACTTGAAAGTTGTAAATTTATAAACCCTGACATTTAATTTTCTGCTAGAGTTAATCTGGGACAGAAATTACTTCTCAATAGCCTTTTTTTTTTTTTACTCAACCAGAAGACAGAGCATAAAGCGACAAATTTTACTTTACATCTTCAAGTAAAGGTGACACAGAGACATCTAGAGCAGCAATTTTACCTTAGTGAAATAAGTGAAGGGAAGAAAAGAAAAGAAAAGAAAAGAAAAGAAAAAAAAAGAGAAGAAAAGAAAAGAAGTACAGACTACATTAAGTGGACAGAGCAAATCCCTGATTTGGGAAGATTTGGCCTACATTACAGAGTTTATATATTATATTTTCTGACCTCTTCTAATGCTCAACTTGGAATAAGACTACACTTTTCCTTTCTTAGGTCGGTAAAGATTGAGTATTTTAATTTGAAAATTGCTAGAGTGAGGTCAGGTTTGTAAAGGAAACGTTTTATTAAACAGCTCAATTTAAATGTTTTATGTTTCCTGGATGTCACAGGGAAATATTTATGTAGATAAGTCAATTAGCAACTAAATGTAAACAACTAGTGTTACATTTAGCTTTTTTTTTTCTGTGTGGTTGGAGACTTTTATGGCAACAATGATCTGCAGCGCCACGCTGTCTGGAACAAGTATTGAGTTCTGCTGTGAGCCCCTTTCCTGAAAGCCCTGCAGTCAGTTTGACAAGGTTTTCTGTTCAACACAATACTGTCGCCAGTAGTCAGAGCAGAGAGGAGACTCATTCCACTTTGTGCTGACATTGCAAATAAATCACACATTTGCAAAGCTGACTAATGCTATCATTAATGCTTCATGGAGTCGCTGCATTCACCCACTATTCCAACTCCTCAGCATGGGACAGGCAGTGTGTCTATCAGAGTGTCTATCAGACGAAGTGGTACCAAGCTGTCCTGTTGCAACCAATAGGAAAATTCAACTGCATAGGCACCATTCGACCAAAGGAGGCAACAGTGAGTCCGTCTCACATAGAATATTGCAGAACTAAAACAATTTACGTGTCTAAAATTGAACAGAATCATTTACAACTCCAAACAACCCATTTATACAGTTCATAAGAAAAAAAAAAGTTAAGAGGGTTCTTTAATTGTGGTGTTTTGTTTTTTTTCGTCCAAAGTAAGGACGATTCATGTACAAACATTATATAACACTTGTCTTGTTTTCAATGTTTTAAATATAATTTACTGAAACTACTATTACAAACTTTACACAGCAGATAAATGCGGTCAGGGTTCCTGAATTTATTTCCATGACAACTTTATTTAGCACTGATCCATTAAGGACCCGCTCTTCAAAACCCCCAATTTCACATCGGATTATTGTAATGTGCATGGCGACACCTTGAGCTCAGCGGCTAATTAACACACCTGTTCCGTCTCTGTGTGTAACCTCAAGTCTCTGCGAACACTAGATGGCATGGCAGGCCAAGAAACAGCCGCACACCCAGCAGCCGATTTACGGAGAGAGACTTTGTCCGGCGTTTCTGCAGCACCTCTACTATTTGTTCCTTGCTTCCCTTTCTGCCGCTGCAGATTGGCTCTTCTGTGAGCTCTGTCTCCTGACAGCAGGACAGGATATTGTCCCCAGACACCGAGCCTCAACAGGACATCAAGTTTCTTCTGGAGGACTGCCGAGCTGCGGGAGCTGAGGAGAGGACACCATGCACTACTTCTGGATACACAGCGTTTGGATCCTCTGCGCTGCTTTTCTCTTCACCTTTCAAGGTAAGATGACTAAACTCACTCATTTAGGGACAAGGACATACTCGGTATATGCGAAAACATTCTGAAGTCCTTGTGATTGGATCAGCTATTATTAGCTTGTGGGGCTTGTAAAGGTTTGTTTTGGTTCTGCCGCACACGTATCTACTTGAGATATAAAGTTGCAGTGTGTTGAATGTGCTCAAAGAGGATGGAGTAAACACAGCAGGGGCTTCAACAGAGCAGATAAGAATAAATAGGATGAAAATTGCAGACGGCAAAGATTGACTTGAACATAAGCCTGTAGAGATTACCAGTTTCTGCTTTGTATTTTACATGTGAGTTTGCTGTGTTGTCTCGTTGAGAAACTTTTGCTGACGCATTGTTTTTTTTTTAATGTTGGCTTAAGAGAAAGAAACCAATTTGCATATTCGTTTTCTTACATTTTCGACATAAAGAGGTTCATAAATGCACCATAGAATTATTTGAATATGTGACACACTATTGAGAACGCCCAGCCCAAAGTTGCACAACAGTCAAATTCCACAAGTCTGTATGAAAATTCAGAATCTGTCTTGTGATACAGAATGGCTCCATATTCGTTTACACCACCTGACCCCAGATTCCTCTGTGTTCACCCAGTGACTGTACTAATAGAGCAGATTTAGTTCCTCTCATGGAGTCGACAATTGGATCAATAAACTGGTTTTGTTTGTCACAAGACACAAGTCTGTCAAAAGACGAAGCTTTGTGCAATCATTATGAATTCATTTTAAAACTGCTGGTGTGCTGCTAATGACCCTGGATTGCATGATGTACCAGATTGGGGAGAGGAGGAGAATTGGCTTTTGAGTTTTATAATGCTGCAGATGGTTTTTAATTTTTCATTACCCAAGCGAATTATCTTTTTTTTTTTTTTTTTTTAAGTATTTCAAGTTTTTCTCACTGTTTTGCTTACAGTTTTTCCAAACATTTCTCATGAAATAACTAACATGTCCAGTTTATAGATGATCAACAGGTTGGCTTCTATAAATTAAACAGTGTAAATAACACTGTTGTCTAATCCTTTGTACTTGTCATGTAATTTTACATGATTTGAGCAATGTTTAATAGATTTTAAATATTTTCTTCTAAGACATATCGCGGTAAGATCATACCGCATTTCTGCTTAGATGTGATAGATATTTGATTTGAAAGAGTTTGGTCATCATTAACACTTTAATTATGTTATTGGATCTTAAAAAGAACAAGTTATTCATAAATATAAAGCAAACTATAAGTATATAGGAGGCTGTGTTTTTGCTGCGACAACTAAAATGTGGAATGACTTACTATACTATATATAAAGATATTACTTCTTAAAACTTTGCCTGTGGTTTGGACACAACCTGATATATTAATTTTAACTTGCGGTCAGATCTATACATTTGTATATTTTTGCATCCTCATATTTTATTACACTTGTTAAGTATTCTAATATATTTTAGATTCCCAATATTGCCTTGTCTAATAAAAGCAGCACAGTGTCTCTTTGTGCTGGCTGGTCATGTACTTCATAAAGCTTTCCAGTTGATAAGAAGATGAAATCTGCAGCTTGGGTCTGTCATTCCAGGATTCTGTGACTTACTTGAGCTTCCTCCTTCTGAATCCTCTTGATCCTCCACAGAGCAGCAGCTCATCCCCACACAGACATTCAGAGTGTGTCTTTGTCACAGTGTCTGTGTGAGTGTATCACTGCTGGCTCTGTGAGCTGTTTGGGAATGATTACCTCAGACAAAGAGACTGCCCGATTCTGTATTCAATTTCAGGCCATGTTTGCATGACTGACTCTCCCAAGAGAGTTTTCTTTCAAATTGATTAAGTACACAATGAACGTAGTTATAAAGTTACTGATTGGAAACAATAATAATAAAACTAATGGCCTCTGTCAGCTTTGTCAATGCAAAAAATTACACAAGCAGACAATTAAGACTTACTTCTTGAAGTAGTGTAAATCAGAAAGAAAGTACATGTAAAATTGTGAAAAAAGTTTTATGTTTCTAGGTTCTAGGTCACTCTATTTTTTTGTATTGTTTTTGTTTGTCTCAACTCCAGTAGGCTGGCCATTGCCTTCCTATGCAATTCTGCTCAATTCTCATCTCCCTTCACTGCCCTGTTTAGGCTTTCTCCAACTGAAATGTATTTCTCTTGGGTAGAAATTTATTCTGCCATGGTTGTAGTTTCAGAGTTTATCATATTATTATTATTATTATTATTATTATTATTATTGGAAAAATGCTCATAAAGTGTATCAGTTTGTGGATCAGACTGAAAATCCAGACAATAATCACCCTGATTGAGTTAGAAATGAACCCTGCCACTCCCAGATTTCATTCTTCTGGGCAGATATTAGTATTTGCATATTTGTACATTCTCAAGATGAAAAAGCAATTAAAAAAAAAAAAAACAAACATCAAAAACAAAGAGCAAGAGCAGTAAAGTGATTAAGAGATGTACTAAAAATGTTCCACTTGTGTTGGAACATTACAGATTTCTGTGACCACATTAGACATTCATGCTGACAGGAACAATAATACTCTGAGTGTGGTTCCAACTGCACAGGATAAGAGTCCAGGGCTAGAATGAGGAAAAAACATTGAAATAGAGATTCATTTAAATATTACATATACAATAAATTTAGTAAATGACATAGAATTTAGCTAAATTAGATATATTACCACTCGATGGCAGCAATGTAGTTCCACTATGATTCTTGATTTGTGTTGCTTTCGATCAACAGGCATTGGAGGTGCGATTGTTTGAGGATACTTAAAGACAGATATTATCTATTATTCCATTATGATTTATAATATTATCAAAGAACTGAGCCATCAATTTTGCCATTACTGGCACTCCTCATGTCATGCTAGAGGCATTGTTTGCATTATAAATAAATTACTCTATACTCGCCAGATTTCCATTTGTAATGAACCATTGGTATGTCGTGTTTTTATTAATATGAAAGATATTATTTACAAAAAAAAAACATGCAGTAGCTGTCCAAAATAAAGGGATGCCTTCTGACTTTTGTGTTGTGCTTTTAGTTGTATTTCTCCTGTTGTTAAAATTTTAATTGCAGTCACTGACTGCGCTGAAATTACAGGTGCTTTTCACTTTGTTTCCTGTTGTAGTTCATAGTTTATCATCTTTAGCCTATGCCTTTGAGCCTGAAGCATGTCATTTAGTAGTTTCTTGCCTTTAGATCTTGGATGCCACTATGTATCAACATGCATGATGGCATCCCGTGCTACTTCGTCTGTCATACAAGACACATAAAGTGGTGTTTTAGAAAGAAATCAGAGCAACCCTTGCAGCAACACCCCCTGAAGGAAGCACACAAGAACAGACCATGTTCTCCTTTAATGAAGGAAATCATTTATTTTCAGAAGAAAATATTCTCAGTGGAAGATTGCATTCTCTCCGTACTGCTTTGCGACACCCCAATGATCATGTCAGCTTGTGAGAGAGGTTGAAAATGACATGTTGCCCATGGGAATAAACTCTCCTTAGGGAAAGTGATGAATAAAACGAACACTTACAGGCTGCTTCAGTTACTGACTGAATCAACAAATGTTTCTGGTGAACCTAGTTCAGACTTGAAAACCAGTGACCTCTCTTCTTGCAGTTTTTGCAATACCTCCTCAAATTCTCAACCTGACTTATCTACTTTTTATTTTTTTTTTACTACGTTTGAACCATGTTCAATTAGAAAAGAACTGAATTGATTTATTTTGTAAGGTTGTTTCCAGCCTTTGAAAGAAATGCTTTATTACAAAGTATCCTCATGCTAGCTCTTCCGTGAAAGTGCAATATAAATATTCATCCATTTAGTGTTTATACCTACTTGTCTTTGCAAGGTCTCGGGGTAGGTTGAGTGTGGACACCCTCAGCAGGTCACCAGTCCATCACAGGGCAACACGGACACACAAAATGCAGCCATGCAAGCAAACGCTCACACTTGGGGCAATTTAGAGCGACCAATTAACCCATGGTGTCATGTTCACTGGACTGTGTTGGGAGTTGGTGTGCGTGTGTGTGTTGTTTTCCTCCTCTACAGTTGGTCCTCCTCAAGCTTAATCAGGAAATGCATTCAGAGGAGTATTTCCCAGCTCTGGCCCTCAACGCACACTGCTGCATGTTTTAGACGTTTCCCTGCTTATACCTGATTCACATAATTGCATTTCAGCAAAAAGCCTGTTAATCAGCCATCAATTGAAGTCACATGTGCCGAAGCAGGGAAACGCCTACTGCATGCAGGGCAGTGTGTCTTGAGAATCAGGGTTGAGAAACAGTGATTTAGAGGAGCAGGTTCTCTGTGACAGATGCCAGATGGTTCTCCCAAGTCCGGTGGTATCCCAGCTTCTGCTTTATTGGTGTTTTCTACCCATCTCACTTTGAGTACTTACTCATTCTTTTGGGCATGTGAGAGAAGTTGGAGTTGAGAAAACCAACTTGTGCATGAGGAAAATGTACAAACTCCATCACACATTTTTCGTTTTCACTTTATTTTAAATGGTAATGGGCAGGTAAAGGTTGTGTGAAGGCTGGTGTCTGTCTCCAGCAGTCATTAGGTAAGAGGTTGGTTACACCCTAAAAAAGTCACCAGTTTATCACAGAAAAATGCATCTAATCTTTCTTTACATTTTATATTCAGAGTCCAGGAGAAGCACACAGTACCAACTTATTCAAATAGAAATTGCTAATCAAGCTTCATTCCAGAGAAGTACTTTGCTTGCAGAGGTCCAGCGTTGTTGATTAGAGATAGGTTTGTTTTTGATTGCACAACCAAAGGGAAACTGATAAGAAATAAACAACCGTGTTTATTTCAACATCTCCTGGTTGTTGTGGTGTAGAACAACTATGTATTATTGATATTCACATTGCTGTCTGTCCAAAACAGGAAAGGAGAAGATTTCTCTGTTGCCTGTTTCTGTATTATTCATTTACACATACACACCTGCAGCACCAGTTAAAAATGTAAGGACTGAGAATTTCTCTTGATTTTAAGTGGAAAAGTACAAACGAAGCTCCTTGTCCAAATAAGATTTTCCATTTTTTTTTATTCTTAACATGCTCTAGTGTGTGTTCTGTTCATTTAAGCCATCAATAGAACTTGAACTCAGACCATGTTTTTTTTTTTTTTTTGTTGAAAAATGACTTTCATACTTGACTACTTTGACTTTGATCAAAAATATTTTTTGGTCAAAAAAAATATTAATATCAAAAATATAGTCTTTTGTTTGTTTGTTGTTTTCTTTTTAATCAAAACAAAATATTTTGAAACAGTCCAAAAACACAATGTACTTTGTCAAACTAACAAAGTATTGTTTATATCTCTCAAGTGATCTGCTTAGTGTTTACATGGGCCGTGTATGAAGCTCCAGAGTGCAGACATGTGGTGTAAATCTGTCAGAGTGGCTGGAACAATTGGTCCCTTAGAAATCAGACAATTGTCAACCTTTAATAAATCAAAAATGGCCTGTTGGGATGTGTTGGAGCTTTGAATGACATGGAGAGACATTCTCTTACTGGGTCGTACAACAACTCAGCAATACTTGAATATTTTATATTTTAGTGAATGTTTGATGGTGAATGGTAAAACAAAGTATTGAAAGTGAAAAGCAATCAATCACACATGTCCAAAATATTCCTGTTTTACAATAAAATCATGGTTGTCTTTTTGCGTGCACATGCCATTAAATGTTTGACACCTTTGGGGGGCATTACTTTGGTAATACAAGATTAAGGTGTAGTAAAGAGAGTTTTGGTTAGCTTCAAACTTGTTGACATGCTTGTGCCAACTGCTGTATAGTGTGAGGTTATTTGCAGCGCCCCCTGCCTTTAACCTCTCATTGGAGTGGGCTGAAGTAGGCTTGGGATCTTTCCACACTCCCATTCTCTGTCGAAGACCAGAAGGAGCTTCTGGGAACATGTAATCATATCTGTGGGGTATCAGGTAGGGTCTTGGGCAGCCCCCACTCCTGGATTGCCTCAGGCCCTCACACTCCATGCCAGTGATTGGTGCCTGTTCCTGCTAGTTCACTCATGATTCTGGGCGGCTGGGGCTTGGTGCACAGGTGTTTACTGACTCACTCCAGCAGGTTGACTAGATGAGGCCTAGTCCCCCTGGTTCTGTTAGGCCTCTGTTGGGGGTGATGTGCCCTTGGGTCTCTGGGACCATGACTGGATCTGCTCCGGCACCTGCCAGTGAAGTTTTATGCATATTTTTAACTGAAACACAGCTACTGTATTGTTCTTGTGACTACTTAAATGCAATTTTAATAATACTTTCATCTTATCCTGTTTGCATACCTTTACCAAAATCTGGAACTACATTTTCTTAAAATTTGCTGTAAATCCTTTTGAGATTTTGAATCTGACTGATGTTGACAGTATCGTATGGAGCTTTACCCGAACTGCACAGATGAAAGGTAACCCCTGCCCTCGCAAAAAAAATGACAGAAAAACAGGGAAAAATCCCCACCAAAATCAAGTTCAAAGTCTACACGGGTGCTTTACTTCACACATAAAAGCTGCCTTAGCTATTTTGTATTCACCTCCTCTCAGACAGATGTGAACACTTCTATCCGGTGATGCTCTTACACTCTAGTACTTTACAAAAAAAATATAGTAATACTGAACAAAGGGCAAAAGAGGCATCCCTGGATTACATTGAGGGTGAGCTACCTACTATGAGAACAAGGTCTAGTTTTTTGATTATAAGGTTCAAGTTCAGTATGTTGTGTATGTGGCATTAAAAGTAGCTGTGATGCTCTGAAAGGTTAGCAGAAACTAAGCAAGCATGCTGCCTCTCTTTGTTGCCGCAGTCAATAAAATAAATGCTGTCCAAAAATTTTCTTTAAATTCTTACCCAAAAGCCAAATTTTGGACGACTATCCTTTTGATTGTAAGAGGTTAATATTGTCCTAAGGGAAGATGTAGCTCCAGCCTAGTCCCACACACTTCACCTAGTACTTTTTTCTGTGATTCCTGCTGCGGTTGTCACATACTTTGAACCTTTTAATGATTCATTATCTGAGAATAAGAAAAAAAAAAAATCACAAACCTAGGAAGACAGGGGCATCCACCTGAAGTGATTTTAAAGAAGCAGGAATAAGGCCTAAACAAGTTTGGAAGAGCAGCAGACATCCACAGCTCATGGGAGACCATGTATTGGCAACTAGTGTTTGTATACTGCTTAACTCTCGCCTATTTTAATGTCAGACTTTATAAATCCTATTTAAAGGAGTGACTTGAAGAAAGGCATTCTTGAAAACGGATCCATAGGAGAGGACAGCAAAGTGTAGAAGAAAATGCTCTTGTAGGTTGAGACAGAAATTTAACTTTTGGCTGTACTGCAAAACCCCGTGATCGAACATGCCATCCCCACAGTGGAACATGTTGGTGGGAGGCCATCTGGTCAGAGTTTTTAGAAACATGGACAAAGCAACAGGGCAACTTCGGAAAAACTGTTGAATGCTACAAAAGACTATAGGGTGCAAGTTGACCTTCCAACGGGCCAATAACGCACTGTACATTGGACAGTTAAGGATCCATGTTTTACTCTTGCTGCATTGCACCTGTTGGTCGTGGTTTTACACAAGTGTGCTTCCTGCTTCCCTTTACTTCGGCGTCTTGAACAGTCAGGCTCAGTCACAGTTAATCAGCTACAGTTAAATGATCTGTTACACATCTTCCATCCTGAGCTTCAATCCTGAGCTCCATCATAGCTGTCAGGACACTTATTTCCTGTCAGAAAGTATATCGTTTATTACCTGATGCCCAACATAATTTATTTTCTGTCATTTCAAGTGTCATAAAAAATGTGTCTCGATGGATAGATTAGCTGTCCTCCAAACCAAAGGTTGGCAATTTGAGGCTTGTAGAAGTTTTCTGTGGAAATGTGCTTGAGAAGGACAAGCCAAAATGAGATTTGAAGTGTTTATATATATATATATATATATATAATTTCTGTAAATGCTACATTGAATTCCCGATCATAAAATCAGAAAGGTACTGATTTCTTACAATAAAGTTTGATTTAACTTTGCCTGGGTTGATTTACACAAAAAGCAGTGCACTCTATTCCATATTTTTTAAGTTTGCTCAGGGTGAAGGAGACACAGACTGGGAAAAAAAGCGAAATTAAGAAGGTAGTATTCTTCTTAATGCTACGTTACTTCTAAAATAGTAGCTAAAGAGAGGCCACTGTTCAGCCTGTTCAGTGGTTTTACTGAAACTTCTCGTGTTGTGGAAGTGGTGAGTGAGTTTCCAGGATTTTTACTTTATCAAAGCTACTTATCAGCAAAATGTGGAACTCTCACTTCCTTTTAAACTTGAACATCAAACATCATTGTGCAACCCTCGGCTCCTCAAGCCCTTTCAGACAGACTCATTAGGTTGGCTTAGACAAATGTCATGTTCTGCTTCTACTTTAGAGCAGACATTTAGATAAAATGAGAAAATGACAGATAACCAACAGGAACCCTTTAAGTGTTTGACTTGTCCTGAGTGGGTGGAAGAAAAAAAAAAAAAAAAGGGAGTGAACAGCCACATGCTCACCCACTCCATTTATTACATTGGTAATGGTGTTGACTGAAACATGCATGCTGCTTCGGTCGCTTCTCTTGAATAAGGTTATTAAAGCAACTTGAATTAAATGGGTTCTGCACTTATGCTACTTTGCTGCATACCAGCAGCAGACACATTGGATTCTGACCAATTCTGGCTTCTTGATAGAGGTTCCTCTAATGGCAGAGAGTTCTTTGAGCAGAGTAATGAGCCCTGACAGACTGAGAAAATTGCACAAAAATGAACTTGACTTTGCATTGGATTTCTTCAGATCTCCAGGACTGAGATGTACTGTAAAAATGAGACCAATCCATCAGCATGGATTGAAATTTAAAGAACTTGGCAGAGGAACTGTTCAGACCTGCCATAATCATTCTTGAATTTTGACAAAAAAAGATGTCAAAGGTTTTATGCATTCTCTGCATCTGCAATAAATGTAATCCATACATATAAGTTTTATAGCATTTTAACACTCGCACAAGTTTATTCTTGAACTACTTTCTCAACATTTGAAGTAGTAAAACATGTTGAGCTAAGATATAAAAAAAAAAAAGATACCAGAAAGTAATACCCAAAGAGTGAAAATAAGGTTAGAATGTGGTGGTAGGATAAGAGTTTGCTCCTCTGAGAGAGGAAAGATGGAGGAAAATTAAGATGGAATGATGCTTTTAGGGAAATGAAGAAGCAAGGGGAGATGCGAGTATTCTCCTCTCTGTGTCACATGATACGAGTCAGCTCTCCAGCTTCGGAGGTGTTGGCTCTCATCAGTGTCTTCTATACAGAGATGCAACTCTGGTTCCAGGAAGAAGAAAAACAATCTCTTTGTCGTCATAATGGTTCCAGACTTTAACGATGCACTTCTATTTTGACCCTGGTCATTTCTCATCCTCTCATGGCTTTGGAAGCCCAAAGATGGAGCAGTTAGTAATATTGTCAGTATTACTTACAGTTCTTGTTGCTTACACTGCAGAAGGAAGTAACTGTAGTAATCAATAGTCATTTGTGCTGTTTGTATGGTTGTGATTGATATAGGAAGGGAATCAGAGTTGTTACATATTGGACGTGGTTGAGCTTTAACCTATTGGAAACTATAAGAAATTTAAATACTTCCTTTTGTAGCGTGTGATGTCTGATTAAGTTGCATCATACTGTGGAGAAAAAATGTCTACAAGTATAGTCTATGTTGCTGGAATGCCGGTGGGTTATAGGGTATTTACATGAGTAACTCAATTAAAAAAAGTTTACTTCATTTAGTAATGTATAACTGCTAAATCATATTCTTTTTAAAGCATTTTGTCTGAGTTTTCTGGATTATTAGCTGGATCTCTCGCCACATGCAAAAATGAAATCTTGGATGCTAATTATTTTGTGATTTACTTGAGTCATTGAAATCGATATTATTTAACGCTGTTTTATTCCTATTCTTTAACCATTCGGGGTCAGAATGGTTAATTGGTTTTCTTTTTCCCAAAGAAGTCTCTTTACTTCTCAAAAGTGTTGCTTTAATTAGGTCAGTTTAAAAAATGTAACAAGATGAAGAAATATTGCCTTTGGATATTTTCTGTTTACTTCGTGAGAAACGGTGCAGCATCAAAGTCCTTTTGATCCAGAGCCTCGCTTTGCCCACATTTTGTTATGTTACAGCCTTATTACAAACTGTGTTAAATGCATTTCTTTCCTCAAAATTCTACACACAAATATCCTGTTAAGACAATCTTGGAAATAAATCTTATTTTTTTGCAAGTTTATTAAAAAATAGAAAACAAAACTCACGGCCTTATCTCTTCTGGAATATGACGACACAAGCATTGGCACATCTATCTTTAGGCAGTTTTCACCCATTCTTTTTTTTGAAGTACTTCTCGAGTTCCCTCCGGTTGTATGGGAGACAACCAGGCAGAAAAATCTCTCCACAGATGTTTAATCTGATTCAAGTCTGTATTCTGGCTTGGCCCCTCCAGGACATTCACAAAGTGGTTCTAAAATTTTGACATCTTTACGATGTGCTTTGGATTTTGTCCTGCTGAAAAATGAATGATCACCCCAGTATGAGGTCAAGAACAGTCTGGAGCAGGTTTTCATCCAGGATGCTAAATAAGACGAATCATTCAAAAACAAACAAATAATTAAAAAAAAAATCTGTGATGTTACAATCAAATTCCACAATGTATTTTAGTGGAATTTTATGTGAATCACTAAATCATGTAGTGTTCATAAATAAAAATCTAAATGTGAGATGCATTTTCTAGTCAGCCTCACTTAAAAGTTTGTAGAATCACCTTTAACTTCAATTACCACTGCAAGTCTTTAAGTTCCAACACATAAAACCTTAGCTTTTGCCCAATCTTCTTTAACACAAACATCCCAAGCTCAATGACTGAGCAGAGAGTGAATGCGATCAACAAGCGCAAGCCTTGCCATAAACCCTCAATAGATTAGATTCATTTATTGTAACGCATGGATTTTTTAAATTTTTTTTATCTTTAATCTAAATCATTGCAGTGATTTAGTGGCTCTGACGGTGTGTTTACGTTCGTTGTTCTGAATGAAGGTAGGACTCCAATTAACCATGATTGGTTTTATTTTCTACTGAGGAAAAAGTATCCCTACAGCAAAACCCTGCTACTTCCTCTTTGGGGTTGGCATTTTCAGAGATTTACTCTTTTGCCAAACAGAATTTTGCAAGCAGGGTAAAAAGTTCCATTTCATTCTATCCAAAGTGGTGAACCACATAACTGATGTGTGCCTTACAATGACTTGTCAAACTACAGAGTGTAATTCTTCTAGCTTTCTGTCAATAATTGATCTGTCTTGCCACTGTTTTATGAACCGTCATGTCAGTAAATTTGCCAACTTGTCCCACGGATCTTTGCAACTTCTGAAGAAATGCATTCAATTTCATCAGTTTCTCTGGTTTGTGTTTAGCTTACCAAGTCTGTCGGTTTACCTGGACGACCACATCTTTGTAGGTATATAGTTGTCATACGTTTTCTACCTTCTGATAACAGATTGAACAGAATTTAATAAGAAGTTGAAATCTTAGCATATTGGTGTTAGAAGTTGTTTTTAGAAATGCAGGTTGGGAAGGAGGTAGTGTAAATGCAAAAAGACAACAGAGTAGATAAACAATTGAACAGACCTGAAGTGATTAAAATAAATTAAATGCAGTATGTGGCATTCACAGTGTGTGGTTTTATATTATTCACTATGAACATTTCCGAACATCAAGGCCGTTTTATCCACATTATCGTTACTTTTCTCCTTCCCTAAATAATTGCTTATGAAACATAAACACAGTGTGTGTTACAATCAAAACCTTACCGCTCCAGTTTTTTTTAGGTGTCTCTCTAAAGCACAATACTACATGTAGCGAGCCTTTTGTAATATCAGGACAAAGAAAATCACCCACAGCCGAGTCTGCCCACACATATTGACCGCATTATGAGATGTGCAGCTTTATGTTTTGCAAAGAGCAGAGCAGCTATGGCTAACAAAGGGAGTGATCCAAAAATTTCAAAGCACAAAATCTCTGGGGTTGGCAAACTGCCGGCAGCTGGTCTTTGTTAGTCAGCCATGATGTTTACTATGAACAAAGAATACTACACAATATGAAAACAGCAAGAGAAAAATGTAGGTTTTTCGTATGTGGCCACTGGCTAAATAAGTATGCACATTTCTCTAAAGTTCAGCTGGGGAGAGTATGAAACTAAATGATATTATACTAAACTAAGGAAAAAGGCAACAAAGATATTGTGCTTCATTTTGTAACATTTTTTCTATTACATGACACTATATAATTTAATTTTGTTTAACAAATATTTAACAAGCGGCTCTATGAGTACCTATGAATTTAATCCTCAAAACATCAATCTAGCCAGAGTAGCCGGAATCACAGACATTTCTATTTTGAAAGTTTAAGATTGATTAAAATGGACAGATGCTTAAAATATTTGTGAACATTACCCAAGAGACCTTATGGAGGAGCTGTGGTACTTTACATTACATTTATTGTGACTGGCTGGTTAAAAACGCCAAAGACTGTCATGTAGCTTCCATTTATGGGTGACCTCATCTGAGACCTGCAGTGTTATGACAAAGGTTCTGGAGTTCATAAGAAAGATGTAATGTTGTGAAGAAATGGAATGAAAATTGACCTTGTACTGCAAGAATCATTTTATATGTGGTGCTACAATGCAGGTCTAGTTTTGGCTATGGATAACTAGGAGTAATTTCTGTGGGTAATTGTCTATAAAACTAGTAATTTAGATCAAAATGACTAAGTCAGGGCATCACTTAGATTAGGAAAATAGCCAAATATTCCAGATAATGCTCAAGTTTTAAAATGATGGATGATGGCATAAGTCCAGCTTGATCAGCAACACGTATATGAAACAAACACTTCACCCCAATATGCAGGCGTTTATTAACAAAATAATTCAACCGTCCAGGTAAACACTTTAATCAACAGCTCTCTAAACTCGGAACGCTCAACTGGACTACTGAGAAGAATATAAAATGAAAATAATAAACTGCTGAGTTAAAAAAAAAAAGAAGCAAAACTATAAAAATAGATTATAAAATAACCAATACAATTATGTCACAGTTTGGTATGATTTGTGAAAATTGAGAAACCAAATTTATCTCATGAGGAAATTGGACTGTCAATTAGTTTTAGCTAATTCAGATTAAAATATGTCTTCAAATTATTAGTTTAGACTTTTCTTCAGAGGAACACCAGAACCATGTGACAAATAAATAAAACATGAAATGACGAACTATGATCTATTGTAATCTTGTAATATTGTAATGTCTTCAGTGATCTGTGTTTGCGTTTACTATTATATTCTGAAACCAAGTCAAAAATTGCTATAGTGCAACACAACTGAATGTTATCTAAACGGAATAAGTCTAGAAAATTATTTTCCACCTACATCACATTTAAATGATCCAGTTAAGAGCTTTGTGGACTGAGAATCTATTTATAGGTCTGTAGTGGATAAAGTTCTTCATCATTCTTGTGTCTTCAACAAAAATAACATGTTCATTTGCAGTTGCCTTAGTTGAATGTTGGGTTTGAATAAATAAGTTGAGGACACTGCTATACCAAGAAGAAACTGCACGGCTCTTGTGCACACTGAATCTAAAAGTCCTTATTTATATTTAACTGTAACTCAGGAAGTGACTAGTTTGAAGTATTGTTTGATGAAATCAGGAAAATTAGACTGTTTATAAAATCAGTGAGGTTAACAATTGATTAATAGTTAACTAGTAATGCATTATTAGCAACAAATCATAAACCCTGCAGAGTTTTTGATTTGTTTCTCAGTTTTAATACAAATATTAAAAGACCAATTTTAATTGTCATACCAATTAAAATTGACGGGTTCAATTAAAATATTTCTTTAGCTATAGTTGTGACAGTTGTAGGCTATCTGGGTCTTTCATGTCTGGGGTATTTAAGTCCAATCTTAAGTGGGACAGAATTCTTATTTAGATGTTGTAAAGCCCACAGGGATTTTGTCCACTGAGATTGATTAAATTGTATTTGACCATTGGTGAATGCAATACATTTTCTGAAAATGCATACAGTTTTGTCCAGGACAGCTTTCTACTAAATTATGTTTTAAGGAAGTGGACAAAAGTAAATATCCCTTTACAACTGCAAATAATACAATATTGATGACGAACCAATTACTTTTAAAATTCTAATAGAATCCTCTGCTCAGTCGGGACATAAGTGAATATGATGGTCTTGTTGTTAACTTGCTGAAATAAAAGCTTTTTAAAAATGCATGAATAATTCATATCTCATTTTATGACTTGCTGTATCATTTATGTGCTCTCTATTCCCAAAGTATCTCTACCAACACACTTGTGTTCTTACCATCTTCTGATAACTCTAATATGAGCTCATTAAATGGAAATGAGAAGGAGTCTTCTGTGAGCGTTAAAGCTTCACCAAAAAATCTTCTTGACATCCACAGGAAGGTCCTGCTGTTTCAGAAGTCATGATTTGTCTTGCAAATCATGACAAGACAAAATGTTGTACCCCAATATTCATGTGGAAAGTAATGAAAATTCTGCAAGACAACAGAGACGCCTTGAAAAAAACTCTCTTCAAATGCAATTAATGTCATTGCTGCAAGTTTCCCCAAGTTAAATTTACGATTTTGTAAGACATTTATTAGATGAAACATAAGGGACAACTTGTATGCATACATTTTTACGGTTCAGTTTGTAGATTTAACTCCATGTGTCTGTAATTCTTCAAACTTAGGTGTGCTAACTTCAAAAGCATCCTTACAAAACATTATCAGCTCCATAATGGCTATAGATCATAATTTTAGCTAAATATTGCAAATCCTCTTTTCAAACCGAGCAAGTATGCAGTTTCCCAATGACAAAGCAGCTGGTTGTGGAAAACATTCCTAGACTGTATTAAATTTACACTTCCAAACACACAATGCCCTAGTTTCTGTAGGGAAAAATTACCTTTTATATATATATATATATATATATATATGTGTGTGTGTGTAAAATGGAAATAAACAAACATGAAAAAAAAATTGTCAATCATGTTTAATATTTTAAGCTTGCAAAGTGAATAGCAATTAATAATAATCAATTGAAAGCAGTAAAATAAAACTAATTTATGATATACTTGAGACATTCTAAATCTAAAAGTGTCATTGTAACCTAGTTATTGTTATTTCCTTTAATTTCATGTAAAGCACTTTGAATTGCCTTGTTGCTGAAAATGTGCTATAGAAATAAAATTACAATAGCATGTCTTATGTTTAATATATTTTTGTGTACATCAGGAATGTACTTGTATAGAACACTCTTTCTGATGTGCAGCAGGTTTAGCTACTCAATAGTAACAGTTTTAATAATAATATAAAAAAAAATATGTGAAGATCCGAACTGTTTAGGGCAACAGTGTCAATGAAGACTGTCCAGTGGCAGTCTCCATTGACACTGTTGTCCTAAGTTCTGGCATTTATTCTCCAATAGCCAGCTGGAGTGAATTTGGCCATAGAAAGTCTGCAAGTTACGCACAACCTAACAAATGCTGCTTTATACTATTGCAAACTTTTAGGAATCTGAATCCTTCATGGCACAAAGTTTATATTTACTTTTGAATCAGTTTGAAGGTATTTTTGTCTCCCCATCCCACAGAATGGAGAAAAAAAAAAAAAAAAAAAGCTTTAGCTCTGTAATTTCAGATTGTTCCAGTGGTAGAAAAGGCTCACAAACTTTCAAGCACCTTTTTTTCCCCAGTTAAATTAAGAAGTTAGTCACTTTAGAGTGACAATGGAAAGAGAAGCCAAGCATTTTAGTTACTTCATTGAACTTAATGAGCCAGATTTTGCAAAGGCATGCAACACAAACTTGTATAATAGCATGAGGCAACTTTGCATGAGGTGACTAAAGCTTAATTCTGTAGCCACATAAAATAAAATGGAACTTTTAGAAAAGAGAAAAAAGTTTAACCTACTATTACTGAGCTTGGATTACAGTAATAATTTGCTCAAAGTCATAGTTCATTATAGCTGGGATGTCATATTTAACAAGATTAATCTATTTTACTTTTGTTTTTGATAGATTTTTTTTTTTTTTGCTCTAGTGATCTTCATATTTACATATTTTTTAAGTCGAGGGTGCTTAAGTGCAGTCATTGAGATCTACTATCCTGGAACATTTAGATACATCCCTTCCACACACCTGAATTAAAAATAATAGGACACCGCTCCTAGCACACCTGTACAGCTGCTCCGTTTGGTTCTGTCACAAGCTTCAGGAAACATCTAGGTTGTCTGCAGCAGAGCGAAAACAGAAAGTTCCTATCACAAAGGACAAATCCCTTGGAGTCAGACATGCGCACACACGCGCGCGTAGGCTCACGTATTTAGAGCAAATATTTCTTATGCTGTAAGAGAAAAAGGTAGTAAAATCTATACATTTAAAGGTATTCATGTATAAGATAACTTTTCAGATTTAGGGTATTAATGCTTCTAAAGACCTTACAAGTAACATAAACTGATTAAAAATTGCTTGTGATTTTTTATTTATTTATTTTTTTGCTACACGAACAATTTAGACTAAATGTTTTTTAAAATGGAAATAACAGAAATCTCCCCACAAACACATACAGACACATTATTTGATATGTCAGACATTTGTGCTGGTTAATATTTTTTAAAATCTTTATCTGATAAAGCAAAGGGTACATGTTTGCTGCTTTAAAGGTCAGGGTAAGTCCAGTGGCCTCAATCATCTGTTAATTACAGAAGAAGTGTGGAACCACACGACTGACCAGCCACCTAAACATACTGATCGAGGAAGAATAACCTTAGTAAGGGAGAGAGGATTTCTGTATGGAGACAGACATTTTATGAAGGACAACCATCTCTTCAGAAATCTATTGATCATGCCTGCATGTTAGAGTGACCAGATGGAAGCCACTCATTAGTAAAAGGCATATGGCATTCTGTCTGGAGTTTGCTAAAAGGCACCTGAAGGACTCTGACTGTGTGAAATAAAATTCTCTACTCTGATGAGACAAAGATTGAACTCCTTGGCATGGCTGCCAGATTATGAGCAAAGGTCTGTTACTGTTTTGACAAAAAAGTAGATCCATAGTCATATTTAATATAAATGAATATCGTTGAAAGTTCATTCATTTCAGTAACTTTGTTCATTAGAAACATTTTATTTGGGTTAGTAACACACAGACATTGCCTCTCAAGACTTTAGTTCTGTTAAGGATTTTCTGCTTGCAGCTATTGAATATGCGACATTTAAGAGGCCCAATAAAGTATTTTCAAAAGGTGCTTCTATTAAGACAAATAATAAATGCGCCTCATTGGAATGCATAGTCTGACTTACTGAATGTGAATATGTTTAAAACTGGAGGACTAATACTATCCTCATTTAGAGCCAATTGTTTCTGCATGTAAGCTGTCACACACAAGGTGCATTGGTTAATACATTTGTCCATACAGCACCAATTTTTTGTGGGGTTAATAATGTACCGAAAAGATTTGATCTCTCCAACAAGTCAAAGTAATATTGCATTTAGTTTTTTGTTGTCCATAAGAGACAAAATCTCGTCTCCCCACACATCACTTCCTTTTAGTTTTGAAAAAATCAAAAATAAAAAAAATGAAACATTAATAGTTCTGCTGCTCTTGAGATTGCTGCTGACTCAGGTTGAATCGTTCACCAACAGAGTTGTCCCTGTTAGTGAAGTTGCAAAAATGCATCATTTGAGTCAAATGACTTCCCACTGAGTTTGCTGAACTAACGCATACCCATGTTCAATTAAATTCTGAGATTTCTTTAACTTTTTTAATCATGAAATGGGGTAATTGCAAGTAATTGATCAATTTAATCAGCCACTTTTGATGGGTAGTCTCTTAATTACATGTTCATAGACATGCAGTGAATAACTAATGTATAACAGAAAGCCAGAACAGAACAAAGATTGAGATTGTTCATGTATTATATCTGATGTAATTCTGGGTATTAATGAAAACAAGTCAGACTTAAGACAATGAAGATGAGTGTGAATTACTACACAACAAAAAAAGATTACAAAATACCTTGTTGTACTTCAACACTATTTAAAATAAAAGAGAAAAGAATCCATGCAGATGGTTTCAAATTACAGGCAATAAGAAAAAAAAAATAATACAGCACCCCTAGCAAAACTGTAACAAAGTATGATCTGAACTGAGGAAATCAGTTGCCCAGATTTAGCTTTGGGTTTCTTCTATGAAGGTTTTCTTTGTCCAAGATGAGCTACATAATGGATGATTGCTGGATGGTCGGGTAAATGACAAGGTGGATATCTACCAAATTGCCGGTTGATTTATGAAGCAGTTTGGCCACTTACTTTATTCAGCCTCATGTCTGTTTCTGTTTTCCTGTTCACCTTGTGATGAAGTGAGAAAGCCATCTGTTCAAACTGATGATGCACGTTTGATCAACTAGATGGAGGAAGCCCACACGGCGTGAAACATCTTTGTGTCTATGAAATTATAATGGTGACAAGATGAGAAATATAGAGATACAAAGGCTGTTTTTTTTTTCTTCCTTTTTTTTCTGTCATCCTATGCAAGTAAAACTGATGTAAAGGATTTGCGGAATGCTTTAACTGTGAAGAATCCAGCCTCGGTAAAAGAGGTGAACCAAAGAGGCGTAGGGCAGTTCAGCCATCCGTTTCTAGTGGGGAATGGGAGCATCAGTCCATTTTTACTGCAAAGCAGGAAACCAACATTTTCTTTCCCCAAAGGTTGTATAAATTGCAGATCCCTTTGTTAGAAATTTATTGCAATGTTTCTAAGTTCAGTTTTGCAAAGAAATGTTGGCTTCCAAACAAAGAAGATAACTGTGCTAAAACAAAAATCGGTGAACCAATGTTAATTAATTTTATTTATTTATTTTTTTTGCTAATTTTAAAATGATTTTTTTTCTGAAGCTTTTATACATTTATAAAAAGAATTAACCCCGATTTGGAGTTGAGCCTCTCACCTCTAACTCTGCCAGGCTTCTATGTTCACTGGATGGCAATGGTATAAAGATCAAAAGTTAAATGGTTATGTCTATTTGAACAACTTAAATATATAACCCATCTTCATTGATTTTGATCAACTGTGCTGTTTTACTTGAAAAACGCCTTACTTAACGAATGGTAACTGTGGATTTAACTTGCACAGCTTGAAAGCTGTAAGATTTTATGTTAACTCTAGTCTTGTAATTAATGCAACATATCTATTATCTGTATTTTCTGGTGTATACCATGAAATATGATTTCTCACTGAACACAGTTGTCCTCAAACTCTCAGGCTACAGTTGTGGAAAATATATTGAAGTAGTGACTGCTGTGATTTATGTATTTATTTTTTATTAATGCTGCATTTCAGCTTGGAGACGACGGGTGTGTTCTGGAATAAAGTGTGAATCTCTTAGAATGCAGCCACTAAAGGCACCTAAGCTATTACTATCGTGGCAGCCTTCCAGGGACAGAATGAAAGATTATTGATGACCTGATTTAGTTCAATAAACCCCACCTAATGCACCTCCATAAAAAGTTACGACATAGTATAATTTCAGTTCAAAATCAAGATGAGGTCACTGTAGTGTTTTCAAATATACCCATAATTTATGGCAAGATCATTGCAGAGTAAAACAGTTATATGTACATTAGGTATGTATGTATATATTGTAGATGAGGCATATGTTTTAGAACAGGTTAAAGTACTTCCATTGAGAATATATACTGTTTACTAGGTATTCGCCTGACCACTAAATAGTACAGCAAGCTTGATGGCAAATAACATCAGAACAATGCAGTTTTTAAAGCAAATCTCACTTTCACACAAACCGTGTTTATAGCATTGTAGATAAGAATATTTCTTTTTAATTTACTGAAGGAACTGAGGTAAGAAGAGTAACTATAAATCTTACTCAAGAATAGCCTTAATTCAAGTAAAAGTATAATGTAAGGTGTAGTACAGCTACTTCTAGAAATGAATTTTTTTCATAAGGTTACTCATGTAAATGTGATTCCCTCCTAGCTTTGCATTGAACACATATTTAACTTTATGTACTCTGAGAAACTCTACACATGTTCATAGAATTATTGAGAAGTTGCTTTTTTACCATCATGAACAGGTTCTGCAAAGCAGAGGACTCACTTCACACAGCAGGTCTGCCTGTGACCCCATTATCATATTTGCTTTGATAATGACATGTTAAGATCATTTCAATTCTGTCAAGTTATGCATTAAAAGTTCCCATTTTTATGCTTTTTATTTCTTCAGTTTGGAAAATTATTGTGGGTGTTCAGTCATGGTGAGTTTAGTGTTCAGCTTAATTGTGGAGGATTTCGTTTCCCCTTTGATATGCAGAGCATTTTCTCCTTTGTGCTTTGTGTGTCAGTTTAATCCCCTGTCAGTCTACATGGAAGAGAAAGGTACTTGACATTATCTTTGAATAGAGGGACCCTCATTGGAATTGCGTATCAGGTAGTTGTTTTAAACGACACAGTAACAAAGCATTTTTGTTGAAGTGTGTGTACTTATAAAATCAGTTTTCATAATATTATATGATATTTGTTTTACTAGTTTGTTGTACTAATTGCCATTAGAAACGGGTTGTTGTAGATATCATGGCAAATTTCCCTCTAATGTACCATACAGCCAAGGTGGTACATAGTGCACACACCAAGGTTAATTTAGGAAATAAGTATGCCTTACATTTAAGTTATTTAATTCGTACACTATTTCATGATGTTTCTTCCTATACCCAGGACTTTCACCAGTACCAGGTGGCTGAACCGTTCTGAATGTGGAAACGCTCGGATGGCTCCACAGATTGTTAAAATAGGCCTGAAAAGCTTTCTTTCTATGTAATGTTTTTCATAATCTCCATTTAAACAATAACTTGTTTTAAATATTAATGTTAAAACTGTAATTTAAGGTGCTTGTTATTTTAAATGTTTTATTGATTGTAGCATCTTGAGATTTCTATAAAGGTAAAGTATGTTGTAATCTTCTTTATGGATTTCACGGCCATCCAATAGTGCTCGTAATAAAAACAAAACAAGTAGTTCCATCACGGCATGAGTAAGTTGGAAATGGATAAGTGCCATTCTCGCAGATATTCTTCTCTCAAACGTTATGCGTCACTGCAGGGACACCACCCGAAGAATCAATCTGAGTAAAAATTTATTTTCTGATCCACAGGTGTGATTGGATGGTTTTAGCCTGTTGTTCCAGTTGTTTGCCATAAGGATGGTTGGTATAAACGGAACAGTTTTTTAATTTTTTTTTTTATAACGCCATGATTACTTGTATGTGCCTTTGGATTTGCATTACCTTTTTGGTGCAGACCTTTACTGTTTCATTATGGGTCTCTACAGTAGTATAAAAATATAGTGTTAGGTCACATACTTATGTTGGTGACTCCAATAATGTTTAAACTGGTTATTGGAAACTAGAAAGCTGCTGCTGTGTTATGAAACAATAATGCCTCCTTTCCACTGAGCGGTACAGCATGGATCAGTATGATTCTGTATGATATTTTGCCTGTTTCTGTTGTAAAAGCAGCCTGTACCACACCGTTTCTGGTCCACCTTCAACTGTAGATCCATAAGACATTGGTACGGCGTGGTTAGGGCAGAACTACTGGCATCACAGCACAGTCTGCAGATTATAGGACAGAGAAATGTCACTGACCAGTTTGACATGATTTTAGGTGTTTAAGTTAAATTCTGCCTGTCCAGTGAGAGTCCAATTGACAGTGGAGATGCTTTACTGAATATCATGATGCCATACAATTGTGTACCAAACTGCAACCACAATGGCGTACTGCTCAGTGGAAACAAGATAGAAGTTAGGAAAAAGGATCTTTAGTCATAACTCTAATCCCAATATTGTTTTTATTTTTTTCAGCAATATTCTTTTGACAGTTTTTTTTCTTCTTTTATCTGGCTTTACTTTTAACTTTCCTCAATTTATAAAGACATGTAGTTCCGGCCTAGAGACATTGCACACTTTACACAGATCTAAAGCAAAAAGTGAAGTTTTTGTTTGGTTTTCTGTCAGGGCCAAGAAATTATCAGAGTCTTTGGGGAAAAAGCAGCTGCATTGCAGCAGAAAGTATTTGTATAGTAGCAACAACACAGACATCAATCAAATACTCTCATTTGACTTGAAGTTAATCAGCTGTGGGTCTTCTGTGATTTAGACCACTGGGACCGACTCATCACAAATAAACAGAAGAGCTCTTTATTTGGGACAATTGAGCAAAGTATAGAAACTGGAGTTTCAAGAGTCATTAGCATCAGAATATGAACACAAAGGAGCTTCTGAATTTCTTCTTTTCTTTAAATGATTCATCTTTGCAGATTATTTTAGTTTAGATCACATGTGTCAAACTCAAGGCCCACAGGCCACATATGGCCCACCATGTCATTTTATGTGGCCCGCCCCAGCATTTTATAGGCCGATGATTGACTTAAAATAGGTTTTGAGCACAAATTGACT
>NW_006800137.1:496783-498458 GCF_000485575.1 Poecilia formosa
CTTCTCGCCACTAGAGAGCAGCAGAGTCGCCTCAAGCTGCTTATTGATTTTCCCAGCGAATAAAACTGAGACGTCGACAAGCTAGCATCCGAGAAAAGAAAAATCGATTTACAAGTAAGACTGTGAATGAAAATGTGTGTGAGTTGGTGTCAGGGCGGCAGGTCGCACTAGATGTCATCTTGACTGACAACATAAAAAAAATAAAAATAAAAATAAAAAATCCGTCATGTACTGCTTTTATTCGTGAAATTACAATCATATTAACATTGGCTATTTAGTCGCATATTATGCAGTTTAGTTAACATTCACCGTGAATCCAGATCCCACTACAGATTAAGCAGATAAATGTATCCACATTTAAGCGACTTCACATTTCTAAGTCTTCACAGTGGCGGAGCCGCGTCCGCAGTGGTTGAACAGCGGACTGCGCATGTTACAGTCTAATTAACTTTTGCATCGTCATTTATTTCCTCCAGATAAACTACCGGCTCCTCAAATGGATTAACACAATGTTGCATTCTCTTTAGTTTTCTCTGGTCTGTAATGAAGACTTGAACTTTCAACCAAAAGTGTGTAATGTGAATTGATTTTACTTTTTAGCCAAGACTCTGTAGAACCATTTGTCTCTGCTAATGACATCTGCAATATATTGTTTGATCCCAGGCTTAGTTTATGGACTGAACAGACACCATTATACAGTTTGAAGTGTTGATTTTATTTTTGAACCATTTTTTAATTTTGAAGTGTTGATTTTATTTTTGAACCATTTTTTAATTGCAAAGTGTTGATTTTATTTTTGAAACCTTATTTATTTTGAAGTGTTGATTTTATTTTTGAAACCTTATTTATTTTTGAAGTGTTTTTTATTTTTGAAACCTTATTTATTTTGAAGTGTTGATTTTTATTTTTGAACCCTTATTTGTTTTGAAGTGTTGATTGTATTTCACAGATATTTTTTAATTTAATGTGTTAATTTTATTTTTGAACCATCTTTTATTTGTAAGTATTGATTTTATTTTTTAGCCATTTAGCCAAGTTTCTGTAGAACCATTTGTCTCTGCTAATGACATCTTCAATACAATTTTTTGATCCCAGGCTTAGTTTATGGACTGTAATGTGAAATTAGGCACAAGTATAAGTCTGACAGTTTGTTCACCAAGTTACTGTGCTCTCTGAGAGGATCTGTAAGTATTTGACATTGTTCCATGCCCATCATTGACATTAGTCTCTAACAAAATGTGGATCATCTACCAGGAACACTGCAGAGAGCATGAGTTTCTGTAGTGTAGTGGTTATCACATTTGCTTTACATGCAAAAGGTCTCTGGTTTGAAACCAGACAGAAACATATTTAGTATGTTCTATTCATCACAGGAGTTTACTCTGTGGTGTCATGGTCTGTACTCTGAATCCAGGCATCTGAGTGCAAACCTAAGTTGACGTTTTCATGTGTTGCCTCTCACATCATCAACTTTGGAACCTCAAACTGAAACAAAGCAGAGAAGTTCAGTTCCTGTAGTGTAGTGGTTATCATATTTGCTTTATACACAATAGGTCTCTGGTTCAAAACCAGACAGAAATGGTTTTTGAGACAAAAGCCTTCCCCTTTCGTGATGGTTCATTTGCCAATCGACTTCAATGTAGGCTTCTTTGAAATCGAAGCTACTTTACTTCAA
>NW_006800137.1:499702-507941 GCF_000485575.1 Poecilia formosa
AGTGTGGCCCGTTGAGGGGGGCCAATATGCTGAAGTGACCCTCGGTGAAATTGAGTTTGACACCCCTGGTTTAGATCAATTTAAATAAAGCAGCTCTTTTGTATGCAGTCATTTGAATTATGATTGGCTAAAGAGTCTTGGTAATCAAACTAAACTTCTTAGGTTAGTGTTAACACAATCAGAGTTCATCACTATAATATTGTAGCTTAGTTCAGTGTTTTTAGATTTGCTTTATTGTTCAAAGAACAGTTGCAACACAAATACCAAATTGTCATTTTACATTATACGCTCACTGCAAGTTCTTTAAAAGCATAGATCAAACGATACATAACCAGTTAGTTAACATAAATCTCTGCTCTCCCTGTGACATGATAATGTAATCAGCCAATGTAATTGTTTTAGGGCCTCTTATGGTCACGTGCTCCAGGTTTAAACACAGCACAGAAACTCAGCTTGGGAGGCGTTGTGGGAGGTTGTGTTGTTTACAGTGCAGTGGCAAGAAGCACTCTACAGTATCATGTTCAGTCAAGTGTATTAGATTTTCTATCCCAAAGAGGACAAAAAAGATGTTCTCATCTTCCTTTCTCAATCCCAAGTTGTAACACATAAAAAAGTGTAAAAGTTGCGCCTCAGTGATTCTGACATCTTCTGATGATTTGGAGCCAGGAGTCACTGAACACAGAATCATGCAAACATCGATGTGTTTGCTTTGGCAGCAGAGGATTTAATGGTTGAATAAGTCCAAGAGAAACGTGTCTGTCTTTGGTGCTGAAGAATAAACACTCCACTTTCTCTCACTCTCCTGGAGGTGTCTTAGATGCATATGTCACAACATCTTAGTACCTAGCTCATTATCTTCTCACTAACTAATCAAAACAAATTCCTGGCATGTCAAAAGGAAAACTGGTATATTGCTTCATCGGATAACAATTTTCATGGTACTCATTAAAATGTAATAGTCTTGCCTTGGTGAGATTTAAAAATAATGGTTTCACACATTTGATCAGGAAAATACCTGCAATACCAAAGTTGTAAAGCATATAACTCTTGTAGGAATGATAGGAGATAAGAATGTGATGTTACATTACATGTTTTTTTTTTAATTTATTTATTTTTTTTATTTACAAAAGTATTTGTTTCTCCAAAGCTTATGGAAACACAAGAATAGAGAATGACTTTAAAAAAATTGTTTTTGTTTCTTTTGGCACTAGTCTCCACGAGTTCACAAAACATACAAGATGTGTTATTCTTAGCAAAACATGTTTTCTACTCCTTTTTTTTCACGCAATCTTCCTAAAATGCGTTTATATCAAATCTCGGGATATTTTTACATTCGTACAAGACTCAGAAAGAAATGTGTTGCCACATAAATTTTCACAGAGGAATTTGTTTTGGTGTCTGTTGGAGACATGCAGATACAATAGATAAAAGAAGTATAAAGCAAAAATAATGCATTGATGCAATATGATGGAATAGTTTTACATTACTTTAAAAATTACAAAAATTAAAGCTTAATAGTTGAACTAAAAACAAATATTCCACCCTACCTATGGAAATCTCCAATTTGAGGAAGGCAATGGGAAGAAGGGTCACATGTGGATCTGCCTTGTTGATGAAACCAATTGCAGGGAGGATGAAAGTATTCTAGTGGCTTGAGGTTCTGTTCTTGATGGACTGCAGCCTCCTGCTAGAAGTGAGGGGCTCAGAATCCATGTCTGGAGTCAGAAGAATTGGCTTCAACCTTTGTGTCCGGTAGACAAGTTCCTGCAGAATAGCAGGTTGCAACCAATAGCCTTCGTGGCAGAGCAGATGATTCATGGCAGCCTGCTCTTGTCTTTTGCAGGGGCAGCAGCAGCATATCAAACTGTGATGGAGGAGTTGAGGATGGTTTTGATGATGGGAGTGTAGAAGTGTACCATCATTGCCTTTGGCAGGTTGAATTCCTTTAACAGCCACAGGAAGTATATCTTCAGCTGGGCCTGGTATTCTTATAGCATTATCACAGATGAAGTTTTTTTTCTATATAATCATCTCTGCTCCAAATGAATTCAATAGATGTTTAAATCCCTGCTGTTTTTTTGCACAGTGTTTCCCATTCCACGTAACATTCCCGCTGGTATCTGAATATCTCTGCCCTGTTTTTTTTTTTTTGTTTTTTTTTTCTTCTTGTAATGAAACCTGTTTCTTATGGACAGATATACATGCACATTGTGTACATGTGCATTTCTTTAAATTACCCTATTCAGTTACACATTTCTTTTAAGGTGTTTTGCTATTTTTAATGCCTGTACAGTATTATTTATTTTATTTTATTTTTTAAAAAACATTAGTTTATTGTGGTCTTATGTAAGACATTTTGTATCGGGGCTCTGCTTTTTATTTAATTACAAACATAAATCTTAAAAAAAAATAGACATAGTGGTCAACGCAGGTATTTGAGTCGGTGAAAAACGGGAACCAAAGCACAAGCTTCAGCTTGGTGGTTTTGCAATAAAATGTAACTTTTTTGTGACACAGCTATCTGTTACGTTTTCTACACAAGGAAAAAGCATTTATTTAGAAATAATTATTGGACACCATGTTTATCATTCTTAATAAGGGGCAGCTGACTGATCAATAGAGAATCCATTGTGGCATAAAGACCTTATTTAGATTGTGCATGGTAATTATATTGACTTAACTGAATGATGGGTTGCATTTTCATAGTTCTTTTCCCACTTTCGTTCCCCTTAATGCACCAAGTAATTAGAGATCACGCTGTGTTTGTCTCAGCCAAAACACCACAACAACGCATTTGTTTGTGAAGTTGCATTAATCACATTTTGTATAATGTGACATGGAAATCTTTGGTGTGACATTAGAGCAATGTCAATGGCGGTCAACTCTGCTATTTGCCAACAAGATGTATCATGGCGCATTTCTCTGATGGTGTTGTGCCACTGTAATGGATTTATTGAGTCACACACTGTAATGAAGTGAGAACTTCCAATATCAGCTGAATGACAGGTGTGCCTGTGCTGTTTTCTGTTTACCTTTAAACGCTTTGATCTGCAGTAGGAGCTTTCGGGGTATCAAAGTAGCATCTTCTTAGAGATAAGCTCTCAGTCCACGAACGCTGATGAAAATCACTGTAGCTGATACACAGGCTGACATTTACCTGCTGAGCGATATAGTAGTTCTCCTCATGAGTCAAGCTGCAAACTGAGTTCACGCACACTTGCACACATTATATCACAGCATTCTCCCTCATTTACGCTCTAGCTGTGGGAATACAGTAGCTGAATTAACATAATAAATTAATTTCCAGCATATGTATTAATGCAGCGTAATCTCACAGCAAAACGGGTCCAACCAAGGCTCTAATGCATCCCCTGCCAATACGTTAACACTGCTGACCACACAAAACTGAGAATGATTGAATTAGCTTTCAGCTCGGGTTATGAAAGAGTCTGATTAAAACCAGAGCCTTATTATCGGCTAAGTAGTTGTGCTGTCATATGGTGTTCCTGTGCTAAATAAATGGAATGAGTAATTTTACAATGCTTGCACAAATGTGGGGCCTTTAGGTGGCATTATTCAATAATATTTGTTTTTTCAAAGCTAATTTGAATAATGCTCAAATGAGAGTAAGTGCACTTTGAAATAAATCTTCACATTTGCGATCTTTTTCACACAAGTCCACAGTTCAGAAAGCTTCTGATTGTTGCTTTACAGGAAATCAGATCTATCCCTTTAAAAAAGGAAGTTCGCTTTCAAATATACAGCAGCACAGAAAACATATTTGACTATTTTCTGTGTCTGTGTCAATAAAAAGCCTATATTTGTCTTTTAAAGTAAAAAAAAAAAACAAACATAAAATCTATTTATACACCGTATACAAACTTGCCAAGGTGAGAAAGATGACAGATTAGAGGAGTCTTGGAAATGAAACGGGGATGTCGAGGTTTGGATGAGTGAGTTCTAAAAAAACCTTAAAATTACAGCTTTTCTCTCTGGTGAAAAACTGCAGAAAATGAGTCAAAGTATTTTTACCTAATCAGGTAAAACGAGTGAGAAAAAGGCACAGAGAGAGTAAATTGGAGGCAGAATTGAAATGGTCAGTGGCAGGAGAAGATGGAAAAAGTTTGGTGTGAATTACAACCATTGTAAGAAATATCATTTGCCTCAATTCTCCTAATTTATTCAATGTCCTGCAGCATGATGGATTTCATACTGCTAAAAAAAATAAGTAGATATAAAATACCAAAGTAAATGGGGAACAAGAGAAGAAAGAGACCCCCTGTTTCCATCACCTGGAAATACAAAATAAATATCTGACAATACATAAAACTCAATTTAATGTTGCACTCTTTCAAATTTTCTGCTTCTGTCACATCTTTCAGCTACAGATTATTTTCCATTTTCCATTTCTAAATTTTGTGAAGTTTCATGTCTAAATAAAGTTTCATGTTTTAAGTAAAGTTCATGTGTGGATAATGGCTCACCTACTTTGACAGATCCCCTTTTTCTTCCTTAGATGTTGCATCATAAACCTGGATCATAGATCAATATTTTATTGGGGAAAACCATCACTGTACCAGGAAGTAGTTTGTATTATTTTTTTTTTTGTTCACATTTTCAAAAACCTGTAGATCCTCTATGTTGTAAAACAAAAGTTGCACAATGTATTTAATCTGAGGTGCTGTTTACTCATGACCAGAGTTGTGTGTATGTGTACTCAGTTATCCAGACAGTTGGCTACTGATCTTTGTTTTTGGCTCTGATGGCTGAAATACAATTTACATTTGATATGAGAGCTGACTAGCTACTTGTTTTGTTTGTGGAGCTGCTTGAGAGACAAAACACACTCTGGTTTCATGACATTTTGCAGAACTGCAAACTAACATTGATTATATACAATCAATGTTATATAATATATTACATATCTCCTCAGCTGATCGGAGTTCATCAGAAGTTGGATGGTTCTAAAAACAGAGCAATAACAGGAAAAAAAACAAAAAAAAACACTTGGTCTTGCAAAAACATTAAGACTGAAGCAGAGGCTGCTTTCAACATACAGTCAGAGCTACAGTAGAATTGTTTATGACAGCAATGTAAGGAAATGACTCGGTCAGAATTTCATGAGATATATTTATTCAGGTTCTCAGAACAGATTTACATATTTGTTAGATATAGCATAAAACCCCTGTCTTTTTTCCCTCATAAGATGAACAATTCAACAGAGTGACACAATTCTTATTTATGGAGCTACACCTGAGTTCCCCTCTTGACTTCTATGACGTTTTCACAACAGTCATTTCTTAAATTGTTTAGTTTCTTTTTCTCTGTAGTTTACCCACAGATCGTAATGACTTATCTTTTTAAGTACTATTTCACTGCATAGTAATGCCGAAGTAACATAATGGCTCACACTTAGTGATTCCATAAACACCAGGCTTTACTACCTCTTCTTTACTTTGTGGTCCCCTGTAGAGTGTTATTGTTACTTTAATGGGCAGTTGTTGCTTTAATTCAACCACTGCTGTAAACACAATTAGACCAAGTGGAACAAAACAAGTGTATCAGTATTGCAATGGTGCAATACTGATGTCAAACAAAAACTTACATGTAGAAAAAAATTGAAGTACCTTATTTCATGTCTGATGTTGGAATACATATTTTCAGTGATTTTTCTTTACATGTCCCATTTTGCAACCAACAATAGAAACAGACAATCACCTATGCAATTTGTTTGTATTCCTGAACCAAGTCGGTTTTCATGCATTATCTTTCAAAAAATGATTCCAGTTGGGCCTAAAAAATAGTTTTATTAAGAAGCTTTTCACAATCTTTGAACAGTTCTTTTATTCTGTATACTTGAAAATTGTCACATAAATTAAATGTTTTCCGAACAATGTATAACTGATGATTTTTTTTTATTTATTTTTTTAGTTGACTTGATCAATATGTGTATTTCTAATTATTTCTAGTATGCATTTCTCCCTAATGGCTTTGCTGTTGCTGTCTCCTGGCCTTCTTCATCCTGAACCTTCACCTGCGGCTGTTTAAATGCAGGTAAAATACAATTGATCTCACTGTGTTAGTGACAGGTTAGGGGTGTCATTTGCTTGAAGATCTTGGTGGTCTTCACCTCTATTTGTTCTTCAACAGTGCAAAATAATAAGAACTGCCATTGTCTTACGTCTTCTGCTTTTACAGTCATGTACTTTTTTTTTACGGCTTATTTTGACATGGTGTTTAATGACAGCATGGGACAAAGTAATTGTCCACATGCAGATCTTGTGTTTTTAAGTGTGTGTTTGAATGTGGACTCCAGCATTTCTTCAATAGCATTGAATAGAATGCACTTTATTGCCCCGCTGTAGGGAAATTGAAAAAAGGGATTCGTAACTGGAATCAGTTCAGATAACTTATATAACTGTGAATAGTCCCTAACGTTGGTAGCTATGAGGCAGATGACAAATGTCAAGCTTTTAGAAACTGATTAATTTTAAAAATTGACATCTTCACAAATACTCAAAGGTGAAATGTTCACATTAGAACCTGTTTCAAACAAACATTTTGAGCCCCATAAAACACAGTTTCTGTGTGGACGCTGGGCAGAAATGTTTAAAAACCTTCCGGTTTTAGAAAAACACATTAATGCTGACAGAAACCTAGCAAAGCTCTGCGAGAGCAATTCAATTTTGACAAGTATGTTACACAAGATGTTGTTACAAGCTTAATGCAAGATAACGTCTATTTTAATTTATCACCCTTGAGAATATGATTAAATTGTTAGAAATTCCAGGCTGCTTTGACAATGGCAGTACTGTAAGTTTTTTAAGAGAACTCTAATAGAGCCCACTAAAGTCATACACTCTATTGTTTTATCTGATACTCTTTTCTGTCAGATTTAGATTTTTTTTTCCTTTCCAACCTCTGATCTCACAAATTTCATTTCATCAATAATTATTCTAAAATAGCTGATCTGACTCCTGTAAGATACTTGAAATTTGCTCCTGATGTCTCAAATCAGAGCACATTACCATAAAAAGAGCACACCCAGACCAAGCAGTGTGTACTTACTGTAACCCTGTTCAGATGCTGGCAGACCGCCTGGATGATGTGCCGATGTGCCAAACTGTGATGGGTGGAAGAAAAATGTGTGAAGTGTGTGAGGCAGTGTGTCGGGGGATAAGCATAGAAACCAGGAGGAATGCTTCAGGAAAGATGAGTGAAGGACAGCATGTAATTAGAAGCATGCAGTTTGGTATCAGCAATAAGTGAAGATTTTCCTTTTATCTCCTATCAGAACAGTTCATTCAGCACTGGGGTATGATTATCTTACCAATAAATTATTTATGACAATATTAGTGTTTCAAAGAGTTCTGATATCTTCTCCATCCCTGCTTACTATAACCTTGTAGCTCTCCCTTTTTTTTTTTTTTTGTCTTTTATTCTCGCCCACTTGTCTTCTGTTTCATTCAGCTCATGTAGAGCTTCCTGTCTGTCCTGAATATAAATTGCTGCTAGAAAATTGCCTCAGAGAGCAGCTTTGAAACTTAGTGAAGCTTTTGAATTTATCCACAGTGTGAAAATTAGACTCAGGTTCTGCAAACAGCTTGTGTTGTAGTTTTACCCTTAAGATACTACAAGGACATAATAATAATAATAATAATAATAATATATATAGTTGCAGTAATTTTAGTTGGGCATACTATACACTAAATACAGCAAACTGTTCTAATACCTTGCTAGTAAAATGATTCAGAATAATGCAAAATTCATCTTTCACAGCTGAAAGACAAATTTTCAGCTGTAAATGTATGCAAGGCACAAACATGTGCCTTACATTTATATATATATACACTGTATTTTCCGCACTATAAGGCGCACCTTCAATGAATGGCCTATTTTAGGACTTTCTTCATACATTAGGCGCACCGCATTATAAGGCGCATAGAATAGACGCGTCACACTCTATTATTACACATCCACATTAATAAAGAAATGGTCCCCGAGTACTTTATATAGTAGGCTGGCCCAGCCGTTGTTTCACTCACGGTGTTGGTGTTGCGATATTATGCCCAACTGCTTTCTGGGTAACACAGACCAACCGACACGCTGCCGCTGCAGTCTCTGTCTCTCTTCCCCTGCCCCTCCCCCTCTTTAAATGTATTATCAAACTTTATTAACAAACCAGTGCTCTGACAGCTATCCCAGCAGGAACCGCGCACTACTTCTTCTACGGTGAAAA
>NW_006800137.1:508038-515220 GCF_000485575.1 Poecilia formosa
AGCATATGTTTACTACTGTAGCTTGAGACGGTCACGCACGTGGTAGCTGCACTGTGACCTAAAATGGGCATTAGCCAATGAAACGCGGCCCCTGTGGTAAGGTCCGTTGCTGGACCTGTTGTGGCTCAATATTGGTCCATATATAAGGCGCACCGGATTATAAGGCGCACTGTCGGCTTTTGAGGAAATTGAAGGTTTTTAGGTGCGTCTTATAGTGCGGAAAATACGGTAATTTCTTTTAATGCCTACTATTGTCTATCTTTGTCAAAAAACAAAGATTATTCTCGTGATACATAGTGGTGGCAGTATCATGCTGTGGTGATGCTTTTCTTCAGCAGGAACAGGGTATCTTGTTAGTTAATCTCCAGATGGATGTAGTTGTTCCATCAAATAAAAACCCAGTAAAAGACTTACCATTTGTCACGCTACAACAAACTAAAAATACAGTTCAAGACTTAAGAATGACTTTGCAAGGAACTGTACAGTATTTGTAAACACTGAATTAAATAGATTTGGGGTACCCATTCTATGGGTGAATATCCTTATTCATCAAAACAAAGTTATTGTTCTTATACGACGCTGAGAATTTGATTTAACCATTGAAATCCTGAAATTTTGGAGAGGTTTTGAAAAACAGATGGTGTCGCCCACAGAGGTTAAAACAATGTCTACTTATAGAAGTAGAACTCAGATTCCCAGAATTAATCCATGATTTTCTCACTGTAATGTTGTTGGGAATAAGTGAAAACTTTGTAAATCATAATGTTGGATGAAAACAACAACAAAAAAAGCATGTGGGTAATAACTATTTAAGCTCTTTAAATTCTTGTTTGTAATTGAAGCTCTGATGCAGAATGTATTTCAGCTTTCTCTTAAAAAATAATCATTTTCCCTGGATCAAGGTTCCCCTAGAAATTATAATAGACTAAGAGGTTGTAAAATATTTATTGAAGATAGAAAAAGGTAAAATTCCTATTAAAATTTCATAAATAATTGCATCACTGCATCTGCTTGTGTAATTCTCAGCTATGTAGATAACCAATTGACTTCCTGTCTCCTTTACAAAAGTTTTACTTTTTCTTTAGGATCAAGCAGCAGTGCAGATTGATGGAGGAAAATGAGTGCATAAAAAGGTTAAATGTTAGAACAGTTGAATGGTACAGTGAGTGTCAAAAGGTTAACCTCTTTGTAAACCCCTTAGTATAAAATTTTCATGTATGAACTTCCTGTCTCAATAAAACCCAGTGTTTGAAAATGCAAATGTTTTATTCCTGACAAGAGGAGAGTCAGACAGTTTAGGGTGTGTTTAGTTTTCAACTTTTAGCTTTATTGTTTTATAGACTTTATATAGTTTTTGACTTGTTTTTGATATGTTATGCATATGATATGCATATATTTTTAGATTCCATTATGCTTATCAAATGAAGTCGAAGCACACTTATTTGCTGGCAGCCTTTCTTTCCCATGTGGTCTATCTGGATTAGAGTGTTCAGACCTCATACGGAGCTCCCTCTGAGCTGACAACTAATTCAGATTCGCTAATATTCCCACTGATCTTGTTTGAAATGATCAAGTCCTCCCAGTTGTGTCTATTTCCTTCATGCCTCTGTTAAATATGCACTACAGGGCAACTGGAGTGTAATCTATCCAAATCAGTCTTCCACATCAAGTGTGATGCAAGAACTTTAAAAAATAATCAGAGAGCAAAGAAGATTAAGGGGAATATTCTATCTTTATTTTTTTCTTCGAGATCACCTCAGTCCTGTGCTGTGAGAAGTCTCAGAGCAGGCAGGAAGCTCCGGGCTGCATGATGAAATGAATTAAAGAAAATTTAAGACTATGACCATACATCTCATGACTTTTAAAAAAAAAAAAAAGTATATTCTTTAAAAGCTATTGTAATTATACAGTTTGTAATTTAAGATAAAGAAAGAATATGCCTACTTTCAATTTGTGTTTTTGGTTCCAACTAAGTTAAAATAAATAATATATGCTGCTCTTATATTTCATGTTATTGGGTTTAATTGGAAAATAATCATAATCAACAGAAAAAATGTTTGAAAACATCAGTCTGTGTAATTTATATAGATCATGTCTTACGTTTGGTAAACTGAGTTGCTAAAATAAATGTACTTTTCAATGATATCCTAAGTTGTTGACTGACTGTTTTAGAACTGTTATCATTGCAAACTAAAATGTGACAAAGTTGAAGTCAAAGTGACAAAAAGATCAGACAGATCAGTACAGTTCATGACTGTATGTTTTATAAATCCCTTCCTATATTTTATAGGTGAAAACCTTAGAACTGATGATTTACTGTGTTCTTACAATGGTTGTATGTATTTTGTTAATTTTCAGTAGAGTGTATCGCCATATTTTGCCAAACTCTTTCTGTCTAGCAACCTCCAACAACTTCAGTTATTGTGCCGTTCTGCTATGATCTCCCCTGAGCAGAACAAATATGAATTTCTCTGTACCCCATTTCATATTAGACTACTGTTCTCTCAACTCTCATTCACTACATCGGAGAAATGGCAAATAAGTGTCACTATCTAAATTGTATGTCATCGTGTCAGATCTTGAAAACTAAAGCATGCTGCTACTCCCACTCAATACATTTAACATTATTCTCAAATCTACATAAGATAAAATTTTGAGCATTGTGATGCTCAAAATTTACATGGAACTACATTTCACACACTTGTTAAGGCTTTTCTCAGATGTAAGAGATCTGCTGGGACTCCTGTGGCTGGAGCTGAGTCTGATGTACCATTTCCAGCTGTTTGCTGGCTTCAAGCCTGCAAGGAGAGAAGAAGGAGTCTGATTAGTGAGTCTGCTCACATCCCACTGAGCAGCAGCAGCATCCATAACTTCTCATGTGAGAAACGACAAACTCTTGATTTATTAAGACTCCATTGTGAGTAAGTACTTTTTAAAAGAAAATGTAAGGACTATGGGCTTAGTGACCAAAAAATGTTTATAATTTTCGTTTTTGTCCACACCAGTTGAAAGTCTCGATGATCCAGAAGCATCGGGTCTTTAGATTTAGGCGTTTTTCTTTTCAGTTTGCTAAAGCTGATGATCTTCTCTCTCTTTTTTTATGCTTTCTAAAAGTCAAACTTAAAATAGAATAAACATAATTGGTTCTGCAGTGGTTTCTTTATGCTGTCTTCTAGACCAGATGCATTTGCATATGGTATTTTCTGAAACATCACCCAAATATCATTTGACGTGGATTACCACATTCAGCAGTACCTGGATGAGCCACTCTACATGATTCTTTCCAAACTGCATCACCAGAGAGGACAGTTATTGTGATGTGCATAAGGGTTTGTGGCATAACAGACAGGAGCGTGAAGAAATCTAAGACTGCAATGTAATTCCTGCAGCACTCCATTCCTACAGCACAATGTTCCCAATTGTAATTTTGTTTTCTTTTCCTTTGTGCTCTTTTCCTTTCATTTTTTAAGGTTTGTCAAAAAAAATGTGCATAAAATGGGTAAATGTAAATACTGTCCCCTCTCTTCCCATTGATCTCCGAAAATTACAAAAAAACACTTCCAGTAATTATCAACCGTTTAGCCACAGCTTACATCAATATATCCCATGTTCATTGACACAGCTATTTACTTTCGAGAGATGAACTAAGAATTTCGACAGAGATTTTGCATGGTATTTTGCAGTTTGTAAAAATTGTTTTGAGAAATGCACTTATCATTTTGCAAATGTTGAGGATGATTTGAGAAAAGCACCAAGCAACTGAGAAAAAAAAACAAAAAAACAAACTAACACATTTCAAATTGAACATCCATGAAAGTATCCATTATCTATTGTTTTCTTCCACATTCTAAATCCATTTATTCCAGCTTTATTAATTACCCCTTTAACGTAAAACTTTGAGAAGGAGCAAATTGTGTACTCTACCTTTGATAGCTATTGCAGTAGCTGCACGTTGTGACCCTTAGATCTTCAGTCCAATATGTTTGTACTTGTGGCAAGTTTCCACTTTTGCAAAATATAAAGAGACTGGGCATAAGGCCAAGAGCTCCATCTGAAGAGTTTAATAGCCAGGTGCTTGTAAGTACATGGAGGTTAGATGCACTTAGCTCAGAAGTGATAATCACAGCACAGACGGGAAACAGAGAAACACAAGCAATGAGAGATTCTTTAAAATAGCGCAACCTGTCAAACTTTCTAAGCCCTGACCTAGATAGTTTTAGGAATATTTACTCCACCTATGGATTTTATCAGCTCACTGAATTTACTTCAAAATCTATTTGTTTTTTTTTTGTTGTTTTTTTTGTTTTTTTAGCTTAACAGAACACCAATTTTAAAACGACTGCTGAGAAAACAAAGACAGAAAAGGCTTCTAATGATGCCTGGCAAAAATGGGTAAGATAAACACTTACAGCTCTTCTTCTCCATGCTAGAGGTTTTATAAAAAAAACTCTAATATTTTGTGGTTGTTATGTGGTTTTTCAACTCAAACACATCAGGTTCAAATCCACCTTGCTTAATAAATGGAGGAGGTGGAAAAGAGCATCTGTGTTGCCATGAGTGTCGATATTGATGTTTCGGTAACATTATTTGGTTTCTTCTTGCTTTTCTCGATTAATTTGCTATTTTCTTCCTGCGAGGGACTGTCCATGACTCTGAACTGGTATTATGTATACATGGATTTTGTAGAATATGTAAGGTTTTTGGATCACCTCTGTTAGCATGGCTAAAGACCCATACACTAACATAGATCTGAACATGGAAAAAACTCAGAGATCTGGCCTTAAGCTCCTGTATTTGCTATCTGGTGTTGATCTGTGGTTGTGCATTTCCCACAGGTCAACCTTTTCAGGATGAGCCTCTGATGATTTGATTGTCCAAATCAATATTCACTCATTGTAGGTCAATGACCAGACGAGACTTTTTTGTTTACTAGAGAATCTGTAGTTGTCTGAGTTTGTCGTGAATCTGCAAAGTTCCTGCATCACTGCAATGAGTTGTGAGCAAATGTTAGACAGCGACATGAATGAAAAACATTTACTTGCAGTTCACTCTCTGAAGCTTTTTTTAAGTGTCATTTGTCATACTGCCAATGTCAGCTGAGGTTTCACAATTGGATGTGACCGACAATGAAGTTCAGTAACGCCAGGCCGGAAGCCAAAAGAGAGAAACGCAATATGATTAACCTGCCAAGGTTTGATAACTGTCTGAGCACACACCACAAATTCTGTCCAGGATTGCCCAGCTGGCTCGGCCTAAAAACAGCCTACAAGCAAAATCTCACTGGGTTACTGGCTTAAAGTTGCCTGTCAAATTTTGGGGGGAAAATGCTAGAATATGTCCAAAAGGTAAGCTGTGGGACAGAAAAAGGCAGTGCTAGAGGCTCACAATGAAAACCAGGCACTGTACTTTTCACACAGCTTCTCAAAAAGTGCAAGAACAGAGAACACACTGGTAGTAAATCACATTGTAATGGTAATAAAAATTGATAGAGCCAATCTAAGAGTTATAAACTGTGCAGAAAATATCATCTTCCATGGTGTAGGAGAATACCCAGCTTAACAGTGATCTTAGACTGAAGTCTTGAAATAAAGTATTCTAATATCCATCCATCAGTTTTCTTACACCCTGGTGCCTTTCTCCAGCGAGACATTTTGGTCGTACCCGGGCGAGAGGCGGGGATCACCTGGACAGGTCGCCAGTCTGCGCAGTATTTCTAATATTTTAATTCCAAAAGCTTCGTGGGCATCTATGTTAATGGTACTTTTGTGTAGGCATTCATTGCTGCTTATTGACTGTAAAATTCTAGCCATATTTACATGATCAAAAAAAAAAAGGCAACATTGTCTTAAAAAATATTATCAGGGAGTCTGCTGTGGAGCCTATACAATTTTCAACTGCCTTTAAGAAATGAATTATATTCTGTTATGTTACTTTAACAATTAAATAAATGGCACTCTACATGATTTTTTTCTTTTTAAAGATCCACCTTGTAATTTAAGTCAGTTTTCAGCAAGCACCAAATATATTCGTAGTTATTTCTGACAATTCATCTCTATAGAAAGGTGAAAACACATGTAATTGTTTTTGTTATAGCCATATAAAATAATACACATTCATAAAATATTTTTTATGCAGATTACATTTGTTGAATACGTGGAAAGAAATTATTTCATTTATCACTATTTAATAACGGCACACTGTAATTTGCATTTAATAAGAACAATCCAGACAGACGAAAAGAATCAGTTGAGCTCCACATGATGTTTGACATTACATTATTCAGGAAAGGACTTTACAATTAAATATGATGAGTGTCTCCATTGGTGAAGAATCAAAGCACAGCTACATGTGAAACATTTGAACTACACATTCAATTTTGTTCAACAACAAATTGCGTGATTTTGTAGTGTGTTAACTAATTTATATCGACTACATTACAAGTTTCCTACACAGAACTCTGCAGGTTTCCATAAAATCAACAAACATTTCAATTTTTAGTTTGTCATGATGAGTTTTACTTTAACCTCATCGTGAGCCGTGGTAGTAATAAGCAAATTACAAAAAAAAAAAAAAATATATATATATATATATATATATATATATATATATATATATATATTTCTTTATACCCTACGTAACCAAGTGGAAACTTCACTCGAGAAGTAATCTTGTTTTATTTTACAGCAATTATTTCGTAGCTGAAGGCTTCAGGGTGTAGCATTACGGCCAGAGACCTTTCTGTTTGGAATGTGAATATTTTCTGGATGAATGGATGGATGAATGGGTGAGTAACTGTAACGTCTCAATTTAAACGTTTAAGATTCAGAGGAGGAACAAATGAGAAAAGGGAGCTCTGGACCGCCAAGTTGACTGCTCAGGGTTGCATCGGGCACTCTGTTGGCTGCTTTATGAATTGAATTCTGAGCCAAAGCATGTCAGTCTTTACATTAGAGGACCACTGGGATGAGCTAAGTGCAACAATGCAATCAGTGGAGAAATGAAATAACATTATGTACATCTCGGTGAAATCAATCAGGTGAGAAAGCTTTTAATGGTTTGGTTACGTTTATTGCATCCTTTGCAAAGGACTTTTTAAATTGTGTGTCGGCAGAGTAAATCCCTTCAAACATTCAAATGGATTGTCAATCACAGACCGATAACACAGGTTTGTGAGGCCA
Source organism: Poecilia formosa (assembly GCF_000485575.1). Lineage (NCBI taxonomy): Eukaryota > Metazoa > Chordata > Actinopteri > Cyprinodontiformes > Poeciliidae > Poecilia > Poecilia formosa. The sequence continues at coordinate 515,217 of NW_006800137.1, forward strand.
AATA
>NW_006800137.1:515230-532411 GCF_000485575.1 Poecilia formosa
TATATAGCTATGGAGTGAGTGCCTCTCCATAACACATCTCTACACAACGTATAAAACTTCTTTACAAGTCAGCTTTGTTTAACTACATTTTTTCATTATGGAAAACATTTACCGAGTACCTTCTTTATAAGCTCTGAGCTCATAATGTTCACTTCTGTATGCAGCAGAGGAAGCAGTTCCCTGTAGATTAGATTAAAATCTGACAACAAAGGCTCTCTTGAAAAAAACCTGCCAGGAGTTGAAGATTTTTATTAACTTTTATTTTATCTGTCATCATCTGTCTAGATATTGAGTCCAACTTAATGAAGTACTTTTTATATTTTGCGGAAGCGATCTGTGATACAAGTGGGTGTTTTTTGTTTGTTTATATTTTTTCTGTTTCATAACTGTGCTTAGTCCAATATACTCCCTCATTTGACTTTAAATTTTGGAGCATAATGCGCAGAATCAATTTTATTTGCTAAGTTTGTGGGTACAAATAAGGAATTTGTCTTCAGTTTCTATCACTCACGTCATAATTAAAAAAAGTGACAACAAATCTATTTATTTTTTATTTTTTATTTTTTTGCCGTCTTGAAGGGCTTGAGACGCTTCTTGCTCATATGGTGAATGTTCATAGATTTCTGTATTTTTGTCGAGCCCTGCTCTTGTTTGCACGTTAACCGCTTGGCTCTGATGTGGCTTGTCTTGCTCCATGTGCTACAGCTGCAGATGTCTGTCAAATCAGACAGAATCTACAATGTGAGCCAACAAAGGAATTTAAACTGTCAAAGGCAGAGTTAGGAAGATGTGATCTGACTCGTACAAACAGGAGTGTCCTGGAGCTTCCCTGCGCTTCAGTGTGCAGCTGTCATGTTAAAGACATTGTCTTACAATGTGTGTGTATGTATGTGTGGTTTTCTTTCAGTTTAACCCAGGCCTACTGCCTTCCTGGGACTATATGACGATAGATAGGGAGACTGATTATGTGAGTCTAAACTCTGCAATTCAAATTACTTCAGTTTCACACTGAATGCTATTTTTAAATCTCTGGAACACAAAGCAATGTACTTTATGCAGGTCAGTACCTCACAGCTCTTAGTTTAAATTTAGGTGACATCCTGACATGAACTTTACACCTGTGTAAAGACAGAGTTTGTTCTCCTCAGCCAGAGGGATGATGGGTGTCCTCAGTGAGCAGTCCTTGGTCACATCCTCTCATATTGCTCCTCAATTTCATTTCAGGGTATCCAAAGTTAGACACCTGCCCTCTCTCCCTCCCAAGCCATCATCTGTACAAAAAAAGAAAAAAAGAACTACACACAGTCTGGCTTTCTTTTTAGAACTTCAAAGTGGGAAATATCCTGCGTCTTTTTTTGTCAGTAAATTAAATGTTCCCAGAAAACTATGGCAGGTTCAGACAGAATCTGGTAGATCTGCTTTTGTTTTTGTAAACTGTGTTTAAAATGCATGTATCACAGCCATGCAAACATCGATTGCCAAGTTTCAATGATTGTAAAAAGAAAAACAAGACAACTAGTGTCTTGGGTTAACTGACAGTCAGGAGTTAACATTTACAGGAAGCTGGTTGTCTGACAGGAGAAATAAAGGAAGTCTTCCACCTGACATTGCTTTCTAAAGCAGTTTTGTGTCACTAATGGCCAACAACACCATAATTGGTTTTCCGCAACAGAGTAATAACTCGACGTCCTGTTCAGTTCTTCTTGTGAGAAGGTGATTATGGGCTGATTGAAGTTTGGAGGTGTTTTTTTTTAGTTTTTTTTTTTATTCATGCATCACTGCAGTTTCCTATCTGCCAGATGTTTAACAGCAGAACAGCAGCTTTATACCTCCTTGTCATGCTGTCATAGACCAACTACTTATTATCAAGGACAGTTTCTATTATCTTGCTGACACATTTACCATCTGGTTATTTGTCAAACAGACCTTGCTTTGATTATATACTGATTGAAAAGCAAAGTTGGTAGGGTGTGTGCACATGTCAAAATTCAAAGTATGTTTTCTGTAAAGTAAAATTAAAAAGACAGTATTGTGTGTTTTTCGGGAACCTTCAGTTCTAAAAAGGCTGTACATATCAAACATGAGTCAAAAGAAGTTTGACTTTGTCATTTGATGCCTTGAAATTGGGCCTTTGTCTCTTTAAGAAGCTCCTCCTCTTTCTCTTCTTAGAAGGATAGGACATAGAAGTAGTTCATATGGTAAACTCAGCAGGCGTACAGTTCCACCAGGTGTGGCACATTGTTTTTATCTGGTGCTGCTGCTAGTCTGATGGAGCCGAGTGAGGAAGACGTGGGGGGGAGGGACGCTGAAGAACAATAACTGAATCAAAGGAACACTTCAGTGTTTTTTTTGTTTTGTTTTGTTTTTGTTTTTACTGAGGGAATAACATAATGATAGAAGGCTGAAAAATGCTATTTTAAATAATGCTACCCCTTTAACAGTTTTGAGGGGTTCAGTCTGAGTCACAGTTTGAATCTGTTGGAGATTCTGTAGAGAAACCTACAGAATATGAAGAGATATGAAGAAACCTTCATATCTCAGATAGGTGGAACTCATTACAACAGATAAGGGGTCAGATATCTGCAATGCCAAAACACATTTTTTATCCGTTATTGAAGGAGGTATTTTTTTTTTCTAAATGCAGTTTTTAATTGGAATGTAAATAAAATGGATTAATTTTGAAACTTTACAGTATGTTTACACAGTTTTGTTGTTGTATGACAGATGTGTAATTTCCAATGTGGGAAAAAAAAAAGCCTTATTGGATCAATAAAATTGATTTTGCTTCTCAGCCTGCCAGGGTATGAATAATTCCTGGTTTAGCTGAATAAACAACACATATCTAGCAACATTCCTCTGCTTTGAATTAAATAAAGAGTGTGAAATTGGACTGTAGTAGTGAGATTAATAAGGAGGAAAGATAATTACCATAACAGACTTTACAGTGAGCTTTACACTTACATCAGAGCTTAGACCCCTTTTTAACAAGTGGCACATTTTTATCTGGACATTTTCACCCAAATGTCAACTAATAAATATTCTATTTTACCTACAACGTGAGCTTAAATTTTAATGATAAATTACCCCCCATGGTCTTGAACTCATTAACTAGCCATAGTACAATTATTTATGGTTTTATTTTTTGGTTTCATTAATGCCGTAGGGATTCCCTGCCGTCTCTGAGATAGCAGTTTGATTTGTCAATTATTGGTGTGAAATTTAATTCCTTTAATTTAAGATAGATTTTTATAATATGTATACTGTTTGCAACCTGCACTTTCCCATCCATCTTCGCCTCTCTTTTGGATCCTACGTGTAGGAACCAAAAGTCATTTTCAAATACAAAATGGCTTTTGTATTCAGATGGTTTGCTGGGGGATGAGAACATGATGTAAGAGATGCGTTTCAAGTGTTTTTGATACTCTGACCTTCAGTTTGATGGTGCTTTGCTTGCACTGCTGTGCTCATGTGGTCATTCCAGTATTGTTTTGTGTCTCTCATGATGGTTTTCTTTTCCCTGTTTTCTCTAAAAATGTTTTAACCCGAGGCTGTTCTCCACAGCGTGAATAAGAATGAGGTTATTAATCTCCACAGATGGATGTTTGCAGAAGTCATTTGGTTGAGTGCCTTGCTTGGAGGTACACCAGTAGGAACCTCAATATTAAAACCATCAGTTAAAAGAACAAATTGACATTTGGCCAGGCAAACAACTACATACTCTTCTTTAGCCTGCATGCAACTTTATTACCTCTTGGACAATAAAGTTGTGTTTTCTATTTGTTCAACAGTCAATAAATGCAATCTCTCCAGGCCTATTGTTTAAAAAAAAATAGAAAAAATAAACGTTGTTAGGTCTTTTAAATATCACAAGTTTAATAGTGTGTTTGTGTTGTGCTAACACTACCATTAAGCTATTGGGTGATTTAGTAAGTCACCAAAATTGGCACAGGCTCTTGGGAGAGTAGACAAAAAAATATCCCACCAAACTGCCTCAGGTAGTAACTTCTGAAAAAACTGTAAAGGTGCAGCAGTTTTTGTTTTTTGTTTTTTTTTTGCTCTTCAGGGCATCTCCTAATTAACATCCCGTTGCACCATAATGAACAGAGCGCCTTTCATTCCCAGTTGAATTGGTGGTGGATCAAAGGAAAATATGCTGGGCCTTATTACATTCCCTATTCTCTTTTTATTTTATGTATCATTTCTATCGTATGCTATTAATAATGCTATAAACGGTAGGCTCTGCAGTGAGGCATTGCTGGCACTGTTGCCCAGCAGCAAGAAGATCCTGGGATTGGATCCCAGCCTGGGGTCTCTGTACGGAAAGGCTAGGCTCCTTCTGTGTAGTTAAAATATCTCAGGAAGATTCAGTGTAGGTTTCAATCATTGGCCTCTTTTTGGCCTGCTCATTTCTCTACCTTAAGAATATTTGTCCTTCTCAGTTATACAGATTTTGCTCTTTTGACATGGTAAGTTTGCCAATCCTAAATTTTTGATAGCACCCGATTATCCTGAGGCTACTCATCTATGATGAACATAGGAAATGAGTCTCACTGAGAACACTTCTGGCTGTAGCTTGCACTTGGCTGTGCCTTAACATGAGATAGAAAAAAATGAACCAGTAATAAAACATACTGTAGTTCTCTTTCTAATGCAGTTTATGTGCATTGCAACCCATACATATAAAAGAAATATGTTAGGGATTTGTAAGCTGCGAGCACAGGCTGTAATACCTCTTTTGTGCAGCTTGTAGCTGTGTATAGCTGCATGAGCACCGAGTGCTCCTGTTGTGCATGCATACAGATATCCTGGAAAAGAACTGAATAAAAAATGTTTTTCTTGCTTTTCTGCCTTTGTTGATGCTTTCTTTAAAACGAATGGATGAATGATTTTACTAGATTGGAAACATGACTTTTAAACCACTGGTCCCAAAACCTGGTCCTTAGGGTCCACTGTCCTGCAGATATTTCTCTGTTGCTACATTCTGTACTGATGAGGTACAATTATTTGAATGCAGTGTAACAGAGCAGGGATATATCTTAATTCAGTTGTGGGTTATATCTACGGGCCATTGGTTTACACAGTACTTCATTGTTGCTATGCCAAAGATTAATAATTGTTTTTTTTTTTGTTGTTGTTGTTTTTTTATTGCAGCCACACAAACAATCACTTATGAAAAATAGGCATTGTAACATTATTTTTGAGAACCCTTGGATTCATTGCATTCTCACTGACTGAAGAGACGACACTGACGAGAACAAAGTCTGGCATACAATAACTGAAACTACCAGGCTTATAAATGCTGGGAGAATGATCATTGACATGGAAACAAAGTAAGATTAATCAATCACAAATCCAAGTCTTTTTGAATGCGATGCCACAAGCTTAGCACGCCTGTCTTTAGGCCTCTTTCACCCATTCTTCTTTATAGTTCTTCCCAAGCTCCATCAGATTGGATGTGAGACATGCTGAATTTTGAGGAATGATTAGTTTAATGCAATTTGGAATAAGGCTGTAACAGCAAAATATAGAAAAGATGAAATACCGTGAATACTTTCCAGATGCAGAAAAGTTGGTACCGTTCCAAGTTTTTTTTACAGCTAGTGATGTAATAAAGCACAGTAGCAGCCAGATATTTACATGCACTCTATAAAAAGACACCTCTGAAGACCGTGTTATGGTGAAGGCTGAAGCTCTGAAGAGGTTGGCAGTATCCACAGTAAAACTGGTGCTGTGCCATCATGAGCTGAGAGGCTCCAAATGGGAAAATCATAACTCAATAAATAGCATAAAAAGGATACTATATGATCCAAGTCATTTGTCTTAAAAGCCAATTAAAGTAACTGCAAAGGAGCTATACGTATGTGCACAAAATAACTTTGTAATTTTGTGTTTTTATGATGTAAAGCACTTTGAAACGCCTTGTAGCTGAAAGGTGCTATACAAATAAAATTTGATTGATTGATTGATTCTTCTGAATTTTCAAAAGGTTAAAAATATAACTTTTTTTATCCATGTCTGGCATGTAGTAATTATACATAATTTTGGTAAGCCTGACTGATCTAAAGCAAGAAAAATGTAGTCTGATATATTATCTACCAGTGATCAAGAAAAAATCCATCATCTCTCAAATGGGTCTTGATTCTACATTTTGTTTCTCTCCTCTTTGCTATATTTGAAAATGAAAAGTTGGTTTCAAGCCAAAATAAAAAAAAAAATTGCGTGTATTCCTGAGTCTTTTAGAAAAAGATAAAAAAGTGAAAGAAACGGAGCGCTGAACTTCAAGGACTTCTTGGAGGAGCTATTTAACAGCAAATTGTTTTCACTAAGAAGCTGAGGATCAATAGAGGCTCTTGAAAACAGGAACAATCTTTAGATTCCACTACAGATCTCAAAGTGCGCCACCTCAAGAGAAAGTAGCTGCTCACCTCTCTTTTAAATTCTTCTGACCACTCGTTTATCAGTCAGACAGCAAGATGATCAAAGAACCTTATAGAAACTAAGGCCTGTAATGGTAAAACCTGTCATTTTAAAAGTAAGTAGAAGGCTGTTGAAATGTTAAATAGTGTTATAAATTGTGAGGTTTATTCAAAAGAGTGTGAACAAGTCAAAAGGCCAGTGTCTAAATCTTTACTTTGGTTGTCGCTTAAAAAAGGGCCGTCTTTTATATAAACATTCTGCCAGTTCCACTTCCTGAAAACCTTCACAAAAACAGTAAAAATCTCCCCTTTTCGGTCCTCTCCGAAAAGCTATATGGTGCCTGAAAACAGAAATCATCCTGTCGCTTTTCCATATTGTCATTGTCAGATGTAAACAACTGACATCGGCGCAAAAAAAAAAAAAAATCAAACTCAGCTGGTTCTCTCCTTTGTTTGAGAAATCAATCCAACAAAATGAAAGAGCAATTTAAAGGCTTTGCTCTGTAAGTTTCATTTCCCTTGGGATTCATCAGCTGCTTGTCCTTTGTCCTCCAACAGGGATTTAGAGTTTCTGTCTGTACATTTCTGTGTGTTTGGATTACTCGCATTGTGGAGACAAAAGCTCTGGCTGCCGGTAGTTCTGATAGTCTGGTTTGTGAATTGCATTGTATACTAAGATCAATAAAGGGTCTAACTAAACACCAATCACCTCAAAAAAGTAATTTAGCAACAAACAAACAAAAAAAAACTATGTCGTCAAGAATTATGTATATGATGGGTTTCAAGTTCACTGAAAACAATATTTATCAGTGAAACCAACACAGCGTAAGAAAATGCAAATTCACTGCTTTGTTTTAAAGTCAAACTGCTGGATCTGGTTCCAGTGTTTCTGAGCTTTAAAGAACCTTAAGGAAAAAGTTAATCAGACTTCATTTGAGGCTTTGATGTTTGTCTGGAGCCACTGTTTTTAATTTTATTGTGAAATGTGTTTTTTTTTGTTTGTTTGTTTGTTTCTAATCTAATTGCTTATATGTAATTTTCTGTGAAATACAGATAGTGAATCACAATGACTAATGTCTAGCGAGGTTTGACAATAGTAATGTTGCACTTCGCTGCAGGGAGACTCTCTTAAGGTCAAATATTATTCAACCACAAGATAGAGCACCAATCCCAACTTTGGAAATCACAAATTTAAAGTATGTAAAACCAGTATTAAAATTTGAAAATGATGTGGTCTCATATTTTTCAGCCATACCATTATGTGATGAGACAGCTACTCTTCTCACGCAGGCAACTATAATTTATTAATGCATAGTAACATGTGATTAACTTTAAAAAGGAGTGTTGAGAGTAAACTGTGGTTATAGGTCTTAACTGAAACAAAAATGTGATAAATATGTCATGTTATTATCAAAAAAAAAAAAAAGACTTTCAGAGATCCCTCCAAGGTGTGATAATGTTAGATTTTGAACAACAGAAGACATCAACTCTGCCACTGGGAAAATCCAGGAGATTTTTTCTCTGACACTTTGATTATTTTAGGTATATCAGTGTGTGTGTGATCTCAATATTTTCTTTAAACCAGTGATATTGACATCCAAAGGGGATGTGACTGCAGGGTGTGTGTTGATTATGTCTCCACGTGTGCCTGCAGCAGTTTTCCTATCGGTATGAAAAGAGCATTTCTGAGTTTCTCATGTTTTTCACCTATCTTCTTTACATATGAAAGAGCTCACCTCCCTTACCTTTCAGTGCACATCGCATAACCTATACACATCTGCGTATAGGTGACCAGAATATACTGAAATAATGTGAAAATGTGACGAATATCAGTGTAATATAAAATATTTAAAACTAGGCAACCAGATTGGAGTGTGGAAGTCTACAGAGGTGAACCATTTTATACATTTTAAACAAATATAGTTGTAAACAAAAAGTGACATAGATATACATTACATTAATTGGGCTTTTTCAAATTCAGGACTATAGATAGAGGAAGACATGGGAATGATGAGTAAAGAACGCCTTGATTTGGTCTTGTAGCTGCCTTGAAGAAAGGTATTTGGCTTGCGGCAATAATTGAGTTAAATTAGCAGGATATCACATGGATGGCAGCCGAACATAGTACAGTGAAACACAAGATTAATAGAGTTATGACTTCTTATGAAGGAGAACTGACTTTCTAAAGTTAATAAATTGCTGACATGGCATTGGAGGTGTTGTATTTGGTGGCATTTAACTGGCTATGCCTCTTGCATAAGATTGTGTTTTCTTTGCTAAAAGACAAAGCTTCTACACTCTGAACTTTGAAACTTTTTTTCAGCAGCATGTTGAATGTTAAATCCATAAGTAATATTTGTTCTTTTTACTATTTTACTACCTGCAGACATTAAACATTCATCTGTTGAGACGGCATCATCTCGTGGCTTCCTTATCTCATCTCAAGAATGGCCTTAGACTATGTGTTCTTAATTTGCCTTCAGGCAGACAGCTTGGCATTCGTCACATTCTATCAGCCTTTGTTAGGAAGGAAAGAATCTAATTACAGTTTTTTAAACAATCACTTTTGTATACCTGCAGAGGATACTGGAATAAATTACTATTTAGTTCTCACTAAAACCAGGAAGATAGAGCACATAACACCAGTTTTAAAGTCCCTACACTGGCTCCCTGTAGCTCAAGAATAGACTTTAAAATACTGTTGTTAGTTTATAAATCACTGAACAGTTTAGCACCACAATACCTTAAAGATCTGTCATTGCTGTACCAACCGTCTAGACCCCTCAGATCTTCTGGTTCTGGTCTGCTCTGCATCCCCAGAACCAGAATCAAACGAGGAGAAGCACCATTCAGTTTCTATGCGCCACAAATTTGGAACAAACTTCCAGAAAACTGTAAAACAGCTGAAACACTGGGTGCCTTTAAATTTCAACTTAAAATCCACCTGTTTAGAGTTGCTTAAGGCTAAATTAGGGTTAAAGTGTATGTTTCTGATGTCTTCACTGTTTTTAATGTTTTTATCTTTACTTTTTATCTATTTATTAATCTTTTTTAGACTAAAAATCTGGAAGTTTAGAGTCCTTGTCAAATGGCGTTGTGACTAAAAATCTGGATCTTTTTTTTTCAAATTCCAATCTTTTTTTTTTCAAAATCTCTTTCTCTTTCTTACTGTTTATTCAATGTCACATGCTGTAAAACACTTCCAAATGCCTTGCTGCTGAAATGTGCTATACAAATAAAATTTGATTGATTGATTGATTTTTGCTGTCCATGCACATGATGTTTTGCGCATGTAGAGCTAAGTGGAAAAACAGCTGAAGGACTGCTGAATTCACTTTGTAAGTATTGTGTTTTGCACTTTTTGAAACGGTTCTCACATAAAGACAATATTTTTGTCTCTTTGTTTGTAAAATTAACATTTATTTGAGATAATGCAAAAGCCAGAGAAAACATATTGTTAGGCTATTCGGTGAGTAAGTAGTGGCTGAAGCGTAGTAAAGAAAGACAGCTAGGGAGCATTACACCTTTTTTTGGTTTAAAGGGATATTATAGTCATTGATGATGTATTAAATCTACATGTTGGCTATTAGTTACTCAGTGATACCTGAAGTATTTGATATGAAGTATTGCATAGAGTATGTTCATTACAGAATATGAAAAAACCTTCTTGTTAGATGCTAAAAGGAGTTCAATTTGTTTGTCTCATCTTCTCTATATCACAGCATCACACATTGAGAGCAAAAATACCACATTACCCTCAGTCCAAGGTTGCCAGGTAACACAGACTTTGGTCTTTGGGAAGATCAATTTGTTGTTTTTGTTTTGGTTTCATTTTTTTTACATGGTAGGGAGGATAACTACAATGTTTAACTATGCACATAGATGTTTTTGAGGGTTACTCTTATTTTCTCTTTTTTTTTCCCAACTGCAGTTGCTCTCATGTTGTTATTTTACAGTAGTACACCAGATATGACATGACAATGTTTAGCAGATAGCTAACATGTCATTCATCATACACTCATTAAAATGGTTTTTGGCACAGCCTTTCAATTAGGCATGCAAGTGTACCAAACAAATACGGGAGCGTTTTAAAACTGAAGACATGCTGAACGATCACGATCCAGTAAGTGACACTTGACACTTACTGGATAGTGTGTTATTTGTTAATTTAGATCTTTTATTTTATTTTGTAAAATGTTAAGCTAGTGCAATGGAAACTGCCTTGAATATTGGTATAATAACAATTAAAATATTTTTGTGTTGTTACTTCTCTAGTAATTCTGCTTGCCACATAATTTACCAAAAGCATTTTTCGGTTAACAACGCAGCGCCACAGTTTGCATAATAAAGTAAAACTCTGAACGTTAACTTCTTAGACAACCTCTTCTTAAATTAAAGTCGAACAGTTAATGAAGAGTCTAACTTCTCCAAGGTTTAGCAGGAGGAGAAACACTGTGGGGTGGACATTAATTATAAATCAAGACACCTGAAGGTCAGGGTCTTGCCAGTTTGTGTTCATGGTAAGGACAGGAGTAGACTGAACTCTGTTAAATTAATTTGACCTTTCGCTCTGATGAGGGCACAAAGTGATCTGAACTCTGAGTTTCTGCACTGTAAATGATTAATTGTCTATGGATAAAGTTTCTATTAGAGACTGTCCTATGTCTTCAGTTTCCACAGACAAATTGGTTCCTGGTGATGTTGGAAATACTTTAATGATTCTTTACAATTTTGTGGAACCATACAGTTACAGCACCTTAGTAAAGTATTCATATCTCTTCAATTACTTCACATTTTAGGATGTTGTGACCACAAGCAAAAATGTGTGTTTTTTAGATATATATGTGTGTGTAGTTTTTAAATAAAAATCACTAAACTCTAATAGCTCTATTTAGTAAATAGTTGAACATCATCTTGCTGCTCCTTCTCCTTTACATCTCCACCAACTCTGGCCATTCTTCTTGACAAAACGGCTTAACTTCATTCATATGGATGGCAATTTGTAGGTCCTCTCCTTTTTGGTTCCAAGTTACTCTCTTTGCATAAGAACCAGAAATATGGTTTGAGCCCCTTCAGAAATTTATGTGAGCACAATGAATCTGATGAGGTGTCTTTTATAGACTGAAGTTGTCAGTATAGTCCCGGCTTGAAATATTCTGCAGGTCAAATTTCAGACAAACTGCTGGCTTTGGAAGTGAATTAAAAGCAGTCTGATGTCCGATTGAGTTACAAATCATGGAGACCATCAGTGGAACCAGAGGAGAGAAAAAAATGCTAGCCCAGGGGTCTGCAACCTGCAACCCAGGCTCTGGCTAAGATGATAAAAACCCAACAATTTTGAATTTGGACACAATAACAACATCGTTACAGCTTTCCATGTGCAAAATCATTCTATTTTTTCTGTCATTACTTAGAAACCATGTACTTTTTTTTGTTTGTTTGTTTGTTTTTACGCTTTCTGCAAATATCAACATCCTGTATAGAAGACAACATATCCATCTTCTGTTTGCAAGTGTTGGTTTTTATGTTATTGTAAAACCAAAGAGTAGAAATAAAATGTCAACTCATCAAAAATGACACGTTTCATACAGTTGATATTCATCAAAAATGAGAAATTGTCTTTTTCAAAAGGTCATGTAACATGTGCAGATCTAAACTAGGTTCTTTTAGCCTCACTAAGGGTAAAAATGGTTCTTTGGATTGTAAAGATTGCAGACCCTTGTGCTAGCCAGAGGAAAGGGAGGATTGTATGTATTTAGTACAGGAGTGTGCGTGTGTGTGTGTATTTGTTTAACCGTCGTATTCAGAACCATTTTGGCATAGTTACTAAAATTAAGAAGACTGAGTCTGCTGTGACAACTACAGCTGTGTAGTTTGCCCTCACTTAGTTGAACAACAAATTTGTGAGAGTTTTAGTCAATTTCAAATCTAGAAAAGAGCTAGAATGTAAAAGCATACAGTCAAAATATGAGCCATACACCTAACTGATTTAAGAGAAGCAAAGTTTATTCTTTAATATTCCTTAAACGTTTTCCACTAAGCTGACCACTTGGTCCTCATCACCATGTATGCATGAAGTAGTCATATATGTGGAAAATTGACTTTGCATTACTATTTTAAGCAATTTAAAACACAATTTAAAAAGCTGTTTGAGATAATCATATTGACTTTTTGTGAAGTGCTGAGTGTGTCAACATGCAGATTAAAATCTTCACTGAGTACATGCAGTGCAGTGTCAGTTTTATTTAAGATCCAGTCAGAGGGGGGAAAAAAAGAAATCCTTCCCTTGTTGACATTCTTTACCTTCCTGCTCTCAGCTGTTACTTTCTCTAATTTATGTTTTGTTTTACAGAATCACATTATTCAAATACCTCCATAAATATTCATGGTAAAATATGACAAAAGCTGGAGGGCAATTTCTGGCTCCACCTTTGTACTTGTGGTAATTATACAGCTGAATTCTGACGGAAGCACAGGGTGAAATGAAGATTGCTAGAAATGACTGGCATATAAATACAGTCATCATCTAAATATTTGAACAAGAACATTTTTCAGCTTAAACACTAGGATTTGTGCATAGGTCGCCAGGGTATTTTAAATACTGTACTCATTACTCATCATGGTTCTTGTCATTTATCTAGAACAGTTTTGAACAATGAAACCCATCAGAAGGCTTGTGCGGGAACTGAAAACTTTGTTTTTTGGGCATTTCTAAGACAGCTTTGTTCTCCGACATCCTAGTTTACTTTCTCCTTGCTTGTGTGTGCGCAATTAAATCTCCCACTTTATTCTGGTCACATCTTTGGGCACAGATCATTAACAAGACCACTGTTGGCTTGATGGAAAACTGAAATTGTGGACAATCTAATAGCGTCCCTAGAAATGAAGCTTTAAAAGCTGGCCATCAATTTGCTTGCAGAATCATAGCTTTATTACTTTTTTTTTTTTTTCATTTGAAGAGGTTGTGTGGCATATAATAAGAGGTCTGTGAAGAGTACCATCTGAAATGTTGTGTGATTGAATGAAAAGTTTTCTTGAATTTCCACTTCTGTCTTATCAGTTAGATTAGATTTTATTAAACAACATGCAGGTTTAATGCAACTCACTGTACATTTCAAGATATCCAGTTTAGTGTCCTAGATCCAGGCCCAACTGTGCATTGTCTTTTGTTACAAAAGTTTAAAAGGAGCACTGCTGAATCATGCGTTTAAGAGCCATTTACATTAAATTATTGAAGTTAAACCAAGTTTTGAGTAACATAAGAAGCATGGGGCAAAACCCAGAACCAGGAAGTGATTTCTGTAATACATGGATCTTTGGGAGGGTAATCCTAGTTTGCCTCGTCCATAATCGTATTGTCATCGCTCTTGATAAAAGCGTTTGTATTTAGCAAACATTTTGTTATTCGCTGAAAATGTAAACAACTGCTCCATACGCTCATTGAGAAACTGTTTTCGATTAAAAATTAATCTCTTCGAAACAGTGCCATTTTTTGATAAATGAACTCCGAATTAAAATACACTTCTGATGCTTATGAGGTGTTAAAAATAATTGTTAAAGAAGCAGATGTCATTAAATGAGTCAGGTGTTAAATCTTCCCTCTTTAGCTCCAAAGATGGTAATTAATCACAGCTCTGGGGTTCATTACACTTTTGCGGGGTTCTGTAGACATGACAACTAATGTGAGAAATTGATTTGAGACTTGCTGCAGGGATAACATCTCTGAGAACTAATAAAAGTTTTGTGCAGCTCAGTGGGATCTGTAAAGCTGGAACGTGTTTCATATAACTTGTTTTGACAGAAAGGTAGTATGGTGCTCAAGTTACACAAACACTTTCCATCAACCACTTTTCAGTCCAACGCTCTGAAGAATGATTGTAAGTGAAATAATGAGAGGTATTGTTGTGATGAAGTGTTGAAGGTGGATTGTCGGAGTAGGATTTTTTTTTTAAATTTCAAAATCATATTTCTTTTAAGCTGCGCTTGACATATACAACACTTTTATAACAAGTGAAGGTAACTGTTACTTGATTGTGTTATAAAATGGCTTTATGTGCCTAGCAAAATCATATCACCTCTAAAAATTTGATGGGACATTAATGCAATTATATTATTTTCCATATTTTTGAAATAACAAATTAGTATTGTGTTAATACAAGGTATTTTTTGTCTAGTTCTCTGATTTGTGAAATACAGTGAACTAAAAACCTAATATTGAAGCTATATAATATAACCAATATTACCACCACCATGAAGAGTGGTGCCATAAGTGTTTATTTTACAATTATTGGTTATCTGGTTAATTTTGCAGCTTTACTGTCGATACATAGGCCACACAAACATTTGCACTATGGCAGGCATAACTTCGACCTCCTGCAAACATCCTTTATTCCAGGTCTACATCTGAATTAATTGGTGTTTTAAAGGGAGTTTAGTTTAACCTCAACTGGCATTTAAAAGTCAATGTAAAGAAGAAATGATGGGGAGTTCAGAGGAACTTCGGCTGTGTTATTCGCAGGAGCACAGAGAAAAGTGAGTTGTGGCATGACAAAAAAAAAAAAAGGTCACCTCCAAATGCTTTAAGATGGAAAAATAAATATCCTTTAAAACTAATCCATGATAATCTAGAAATTACTTTTAGCCTGTTTTTTCAGAGGAGCCTCTTAAGCACACTCTGTGAACATGGGGTTAGACATGTATCTGCATCACCAAACCTGACTAAACATATTTCTTGTTATCTTGCATATCTGGTCACTCAAAATGTATACAGAATACAAAAAATAAAACATTACACAGCTTTCCTGCCTCATTGATTTTTCCACAGTTCAGCTGTGTTTGAGATTATACAGTTGAACTACAATATTATTACATTACAACATAAAAGGAAGCCAAGAGTCGTGATTGCATGTTTATTTGGAGCATGCAAAAGGACCAGCACAGCTTTCCTGCCTCATTGATTTCTCCTCCTTACCTGCATCGAGTTTCTCCCTGTTTCTCTGCCGTCGGTTCTAAGCTCCTCTCCACCTGCCTGTTTGACTTCCAAGCAAACCCCCGGAGCTAATACAACCTCCTAATCCACAAAGACATTATTCACCTCCTCCACTCACACGACCAACCCTGATTCATCAGTAACAACCCTTTAGTTGACAGTCGATTCTAAATTAGATCATTTGCTTCAGTCCATCATTAACATATTCACTACTACTTACCTGAACAGTCATTTTTTTCCTCGCCTAGAACTATTTCTGGCAGATTTTCTGAGACGGAGAAGCAAACCATTGTTCATTAAAGCTTTATAACTACATGTGTTTTGCTCAGACTTGACCAAATCTTTTTCCAGAAAAAAAAAAGACTATATTAAAAGCTTTTAAAAAGAATAATAATCTGATCTTAGATTGGATTGAAATTACTTTGAAGTGCCTTGAGATGACATTTGTTGTGAAATTCTGCTATACAAATTAACTGAATTGAAATTAGTTAAATGGAAAAGCCATCTTATTCACACATGATTTAAAAATTTAGTTCAATTATAATCAGGAATACAAAAATTCCTGTCCAGTGACACATGAAGAATGTTGCTAACTAACGTTTGCACCCTATGTCCATTGTATGACATTTGGAGCAATTTATTTTAATTACCCTGATTGGTCCATGAAG
The DNA here is from genome assembly GCF_000485575.1 of Poecilia formosa. NCBI lineage: Eukaryota > Metazoa > Chordata > Actinopteri > Cyprinodontiformes > Poeciliidae > Poecilia > Poecilia formosa. The sequence goes on from NW_006800137.1 coordinate 531,304, forward strand.
GCTAAATTGAGGCAATAATGTTATCAGGTTATCCCAAGATGACACTTTATTTAGTTTCCTATTTTGTCCCTGACCCTCATTAAGCAGTTCAGGGGAGAGAAGGACTTGGTGACAGAAGAAGCCATGATGTTAACAGTTCTCTCTAAATGCAAATTAAAAGTGGAAGACATTGGTTTTAGTTGGAGTGCTTGAGTTGTGGATTTAACAGTGTTAGAAAATATGAAAATGAATGCGGTGTAAATATTGTAAATCATGGCTTCACATAAATTAGTTTTTACTCCTAGTGGCAGCTAAAGGGCCAGCAAACTTCAGTAAGCTTTCTAGATCTTACTAAAACATGACTTTCATTGAAAAACTAAGTCAGCGAAATGCATTTGCCACACATATCCACATTAAACAAGGAAACTTTTATGAATCTTTCTGTAGCAGCAGATTTATTGAATGAGACAGTGAGTGAGTGCAATGGTCATAGCAGATTTATGAAACACGTCTTGTGAGACTTCTCCCTTAGTGAAAGTGATAAATGGCATCAACAACGGAGCATTGATGATGTTCTGCCTCAGTGACAGGGTGAGTCAGCAGCTGCTGGCCTTGTTAAAAGCCTGTTATCTAGCTGCCCTTACAAACTAACACATACAGAATATACGCAAGCAAATCAAGAGCACATTAGTTGTCAAAGCTAATCTCACCTTACCTATAGATAAAAAAACTAGAACTCTGTGTAACTCTCTACTCATTTATAATGTGCCTCTTTAGAAATATGTTAAATTTAAATTCTGTAGCAATACTTCGTTTTACGCTGGCTATTAACTGGTTAACATGTCCTCAAACACAAAGACATTGTCATCATGATATTTAAAGAATAACTAATGTCCTAAAGAAGATTGTAAATCTCTGTTGGCCTCACAGTTGGGAACTGATCTCGCATAGTGAGGCCAGAAACAGATCATTATGGAAATGTGCTAACTACTCATGACTGGGAATATCACTTGGTATCGAAAGGGGAGGTGAAGCCATTACTTTGGTGTTTTCTTTAATATCCTACTCAGTCCTGAGTGTATAGTTCCTCTTCTCTTTCTGCTCTGAGGCAGAAGAATCAATCTCTGCT
>NW_006800137.1:532533-546318 GCF_000485575.1 Poecilia formosa
GGGGGGGGGATAAAATTACTGAATTTATTTGAAGAAATATGGCAGTTTATTGGTTTAACAGTTTAAATGTACATCTAAATAGAATGGACACATTATTGGTTCAGGAACAAAAAGTGACTTATTTGGAACTTTCTGGCCATGCTGCCTAAGTCTAGTTCTGTTTCAGATTACTAGTCTTGTCTTTCACCAGTGGAAAAAAAAATGGTTCAGTCTGTCTATTTGGTGTGGCAGTATGAATAATAATTATTGGAACAGACATGCTGCCAGGGTTCGTTTCTGTGAGGCCGATCTGTTCCAAGATGTCCTGAGGTGCTGCTAATTCATGTAGACAGTCTGGGCTATGACAGAACAATGCAATAAAGTGGATGACATTTATAACATTCACTGCAATATCTGCATTAAAAATCAGATAATGCTTAATCCCATCCCATTGATCATCTTGTAGATCTTGAACTGATTTGCACTCATATCATGTCACGCTTCTGTAAAGGTCAAACAGTAATTGTGCTGTACTGCTGGGAGAGATTCTTTGTCCCTGTTGACTTTTCTCCTTCCAGTAAATGAGTTAATAAGACATCTCACTCTGCACACATTAGTCCTACAGTGAACCACTGACGTTTTTTTTTTCCTTAAGATTCCTCTGAAACACCAAATGGACTGAATGCCATCACTCATCGAACAAATTAAAATTCAGGTTTTTTCCCCCCAATCTTCTGTTAGATGTAGACATTCCAACACACAGACAGATAATCTGCTTGGATATTTATAGTTGAATAGAACCACTGTCGGGAGATAAAAATTACTTGCATTCTCTAGTGCCAAGCTGATCATACATAAGATTATTAAGCCTGTAGTCCATTTTCATCAGAATGGATGTTTTCATGAAGACCATTTATAGAGTAAGTCTGCTTTCCATTCTCTATTGTAAGTGAAAAATTAAAACACAAAATAAATTAAAGCATTTTGTTTTTCTTGTGATTGATTCTGCCCAAAACAAGAAAAAAAATGTTTTTGGTTACAAATGAGATTAGATCCTTTTTACATTTCTATCACACTCACGTACATTTATATTTGGGAGGCTAAAACTCTTTTGGTGTCCCAAAAGATGAAACCAAAAAACAAAAAGATGTCTAGTCCCTGTTGTGTAATTAGTGGGAGAAATGACTCCAACCACATATACAGTTTGTGTCTCACTTACATGTAATATTGCACTTCACTCAAGATGTTCAGCTACATACATGCAACCCAACACACGACACAAACAAAGCTCACCGAGCTGTCAGAATAGATGTATGATTATGAGAATGACAAAAATAGCCTCGGTACGTCGAATCGGCTTTGTACGGTAGACCTCAGGATTCTCAAATATCTTATTGATGCTGTAGTGATTAAACTGTTGAACAGACTGGTGTGATTGGTCAGATATACTGGGAGTCATCCATGGAATAACTTTCTGCAGAAGACTAATATTTCTTCAGGTGGTTGTAATTCTTAGTTATAATTGTGTCAGCAGTTTTATCAGTGTGGCCTTGGTTTGCTCCAACTGATCATTTTGCCAGAGAGTCTTGATTAACAGCACTCATTAACAAATTGTTTTTTCTCATTAGAGAAGACCAAACACCCGAAGAGCATGATAAAATTTCAAATAGTCTTAATAAGTACATTTTTCATAGCACAAGACTGGTGTTTTCAGCATACTTAAAATTTTAAAAAGAGAATGTGGGATCATCTATTTTAATGTGGAGGATGAAGCAAACTTTTCTGTTTAAAATTAAGAAGGAATCTTAGCATGGTACTGTCTGATGACAGTTTTTTTTTTTTTTTTTACAGGCCGTGATTAATATTTGAAACAGGTATTTTGCGTTGTTAGGTCGGCATTTTGTCACCTAGAATAAAAATATTAAATTTAAAAGGTATTTTTATTTTCAAGATATTTTCCATATTTTTGTGTATTTCTACCCAATAATGTCTTATAATTGTACAGTCCCAAAATATATACCAGCGGTTGGGTTCTGTGTCTCCACATTGCCTCCAGCACTTAGGCTCCCCCCTGGTATGAGAGATTTTCTGTTTTGGTGTTATAAAAAATCCAAGCAAGCATTTCCAGTTAAATTATCTCCATGAGTACGAATAGGTGCATCTCCAAACTGTCATGCAGTAACCATGCCACTTTTCTTCTGGTATTTTTATTTTGCTTTCCTTTTCCCATTTTGTTTTCACATATAAAGTTGAATGTGTTTTTTTACTCATAAACCCCTGATATAACCGTAATATAACACCTTTTTTTGGATTTAGCCGTTAGCATGCGAAATTTATCCTACAAACAGTGGGATAAATTTCACATTTATCAGTCTTTATGTTGCTTGGTTCCTAGAGATGAGTAAGTATCACCACAAGGGGGCGCCTATTCCCTTTCTACTTTCCCGCAATTCTGTACAGAGTAAGAACTTGTCTTCCATGTTGATGTGGAGAGGAGAAACATCGGTGGTAATGAGGTGCAGAGTGGTAAACCTTTGTTACTTTTCTCGCATGCAGAATATAATGTTGAGTACCGTGGAGATCTGGCTTTACTTGGACGAAGTGAAATAAAGAGAAAGTGTGGAATGCTTCAACCGTGAGTCTTGCTGTTTCGGGTTAGAGTGGCTAACCACCGCTGCTAACACGAAGCTCCCACTGCACCGTCACAACAGCTGGGCGGTGTTCGTCATAATCTATTGGACTTTGAGTTCAGTTTTTATGATTTTGGTTCTGTGTAGCCTCTTGTATTACTTGACAAAACAATTAAAATTGCAAGATTCAAGACAAATCCATGTCCCCTTCAGTATACCCAAAATCACACTTCATAATGGTCCAGATCTGAATCCTGAATGGGAGCATTTTAAAAGCTAAATGGAAAAGCAATGGGCTCTTCTCATGGGCAAATCATGTACTCAACATTTCATCCTTAAGCATCTCACTGTTAAGAGCCTGGTTGTTTATGGGCAAATACTGATCATATTTCACACTCGCATTCGTTTTCTCTAGGGAGGTGAACCTATTTTCCTTATCAGACAGACAATAAGTCGGGAGACTTGAAAGAAGTGGATGAAAGGAAACAAACATGCATAAAATATGAGGACAATGTTGGAATTGATTGGAACAGGAACTTTTATTAAAATAGAAAATCTTGGCAGCTAGACTAAATGGTCTTCTTGAATAAACATTGATTTGATAAGGAGATGGTGAGAGATGGCGCTTTGGGGAGATTGGACAAGGAAAAGACAGATAAATTGCTAAAAGGGAATCTGAAGAAAGAACAAGATAAAAAGTGTAACAAAGAAGAATGGACTGAGATCCCTCAGGAGATGTGCCATAGTTGTGTTAAAAAACTACAATAAACAAAAGCATACAGTTATCCAGCGAAAAGGATACACAATTGACTATTAGCATCAGAGGAATTAATCATTGTAACCCTGGTAGTTTTGGGTTTTTGTGAAATAATTAGGTTTCTGTGTGCAAAGCAAATTAATGTAAATATCCAAAATAAAACTAGGATGTTTGGAAAAGCTGCATTGAAAAATCAATTTGTTAACATCACATCATTAAAAAACCAATAATTACATTTCATAAGGGGCTTGATAATTTTGATCTCAAGTGCATTTTTTGTTTATCCAGTTCTGTTTCATAAAACTGTTTTGATAAAAAAAAAAAAAAATTGCTGGCACTTAAACCTTGTTTAGAAGAAACGTTTCTTCTAAACAGCTTCCAGTTAAGTTTCCGGTTATTGTCTTTGCAGTTAGTTACTTTTCCTCATGTTTTGGAAGTTTATCAAAAAAGATCATGATCATTCTTGCATTAATGCTGCTTACTCTTACTCACTCCTCCTGACAGGTCAGACATTGCAGTGCTTCTGGCTCGCTCCTTTCACTGACATTGCTCCTGGATTTCAAATGTCCCAGTTGTCTTCTAACTTTATGTCCACCTCACAACACAGTCAGACAACCATCTGCTCAGTCCCCCAATCCAACACAAACCTTTGACCCCCCGATGCTTTTGTAGCTGCTGCATTTTTCATGGGCAACACTTTGGCTGACAGGAAGTCAGCATACACAGAACAGCATGAAAGCATGGTTTCAGATTTCTGAGATCATTATGCATTTTTTACTGCTGCGGTGATGAGCAAATTCATATTCAGTCAGGTGTTTTGGTTTGTATAACCAGGTGTACTTGTCAGATATTGCTCTGTAAATGCTGGGCTTCAAGCAGTCGAACATCTTTCAGCTGCCATTGTTTTAGCTTAATTGAAAAGGATAAATCATTTGTGTTTATATCGTGATTAAGTTCTCACTGTTCTCTTTTCAAGCTTGAACATTGCTTGGAACAGTTTTAAAACTAAAATTAACAGCTCAACATATTTGAGCTTTACCTTCATTTGTGATAAAATAAGTCGTATACGGCTTGGTTAGAAGATAGAAGTTTTGATTGTGTGATGTAAGATTGCATCAGGCTTCAGTGGATCCTTTGGGAGACTTTTGACATCCTTGTTTCTCCAATGGTGAACCAAGACTGTCAGTTTTCAATTTCAGCTTTGTTGACAACCTTGAACCAGCTTTGTTGACAACCTTGAACCATTAATAAACTGCAGGCTGCTACAATAAAAGAAAAAAAAATTGTGAACACAAAGAATCTGTCCTGTGTAGATTTTGGAAGATGGTGAAATAATTTGCCATTACTATTTTGTAGCTGTGTTTGTAACCAATGATTTATTTCACAGGTTTAAAAACAAAGTCATGTAACTGACTGAAAATGCTTTTGCTATGTCCTTTTTTTTTTGTCGAAAAAACCTTTACTCTTCTTTACTAAAATGAAATTTCTGACATTCTCTGTGGCTTTTAGCCACATTGAGTTTAATAATACTGATGTAGATTGTTGGATTATTAAAACCAAACACAATTCAGTCCAATTAAGTTTATTTATATATTGCTGATTCCCAACAGTGCACGTAAATTTAATTCACAGTAAATTTAAAATTGTGGATGAATCTCTTGTTTAAAAAAAAATGTTGTATTCATTCAAGCATGGGATTTTTTTTTTTTTACTGTAATTGATGGGACATTATGCGGATAGGTCTATAAATCAGAAATGCAAATGATTAAATACTGTATTTTTCATGAACTGAAACTGAAGATACATATTTTTTTTATTATTCTTTTATGCACAATTGGTAACAAAAACTTTTTGTTTATCTTTTGGCTTCTTCACTTTTTTGTTCTTTCAATCTATTCTGCCTGAGTTCCTCAAAGCTTCCTTGTTTTAGAAATAACTCACTAAATTGTTCCCTAATGTTAATTAAAAATGCCCAGTAGTTGCTTTAAGGTTCACCAGACAAGAAAAAGGATGTTATTTTTTTGTATTTTTCATTATTCTCTTCTCAGGGACTTCCTATTTGTTGCACCTTGGGAAATTGGTTTTCTCAGCTTGAAGGTGCCATTTGTCTATAATAGGTTCTGTCTCAATCAAGTAGTTTACTTCCACACTTAATGAGAAATTTAGAGACAATCAATGAACATGTGTTCTGAACACATACTCATATAGGCGCAGCTTGTTGGATTCTGGGTCCTAATTTAATTTATTTTCAGTCCAAATTGTTTTTTTTTAAGTGGTCTATATCATGTTAGCATGTCTGAGATTTTTAAGTAGCCAAGGTTCCAGTGCTGTAACAAATGAGTTTGTAGGACTGTCATAACATCTGCTATGCATTAATTGCAATTGCAACTGCAGCACAAACAAAATAAATATGACACCCATTATTAGGCACTTGAATAAAATATAAACTGATCGTGGCAAACTGATCATGATTTAGATAAGACCACAGCAGTAAAAAATAAGAAAGCAAAAGTACATTTATCTTTCATTTAGAAAATATTATTTATATATATATTTTTTTTCAGCCAGTATAAAGCTAATGAAAGAAATATAAAATAATACCCCTAACAGCAATTGTATACTCCTACCCCATCTGCTACCGCAGTATTTACAATTTGATATCCAGCTAGAATACCGAGTATATTTTTGTATATAGTGAAAAACTCTGCAGTATGACAATCTTGACTCAGATACATCAGATATAAAACAAATGCGCATCACTTCTACAGAATGGACAAATGTGCCACTTAACATGTCTAAATAATTTTATTTTATCACAAGGTCTGTTTCCACTGAATATAAACTTACCTCTGTAGGCTGGATACTTGGAGATGGACAGACATTCAAACTGTTTTAAAGATTATCTTTGACCACTTGGGGGCACTCATTTGGCATTCATTTTTTCTTTCATGTCATAATGACCAGTTATTCCTTCAATACGAGTGGGGCATAGGGTAGTAAAATAAGGTGGTGACATAATGCCAAAACTAAGGTAAGCCAAGGTAGAACATTGTGATTTTTACACTCTTGGTTTGATATACAAATCACGAAATGTACATACATTTATTTATTTATTTATTTATTTATTTTTTTCATTTTGGAGGTGGTACAGCAGTGCAGATGTTGCACCTACTGTCTTCCAACAAGAAGATCCTGAGCTTGTTTTTATGTAAATGTGTTTGTTCTCCATGGGCATTTGTGGGTTCTCACTGGATACTTCATCTCCCTCCACAGTCAAACAAAAGCAGACATAGCAGGTTAACAGGAGATTTTTAATCGCCCGTAGGTGTGAGTGTGTGAGTGAATTATTGTCTCATATATCTTTGGAATGCTCTGAGATGGATTGCCAAGCGTTCCAGAGTATTTTCCTCTTTACGCCCATGTACTGTTTAAGATCCGTAGAGTGTGTCCCACAAGCCCTCAACATGATTAATCGAGTATAGAATGGATGACTACAGATTGGGTAGATGGATAGATGTTGCTCTTTGGTGGTTGGAAATTTATAAGTGAAAAATATTTTCTCTGTGGGGTGTTTGCTCTAATATATTTATTGCACAGGATTTCAGTTAACGTTTTACAGTTCTCCCTCAGAGCGCACAAAGTACTTGGCTTTAAGGTGAAACTGCAGGAAAAGATTTGTTTGCTGATCTAAAAAAATCTGACAGCTTGAGAACAATACTTGAGCCATAATACACTTTCGATAAATTTAAATATTTTGTGATTATTAGCTTGAACATCAGCACCAGTGTGGAATAGTGACGTTACATGTTTTTTTTAATGATTACATTGTAATAAGCAGGTTGTCTTTCTTCTTTTTTGTCTTTTCTCAGGTAAGAAATTCTTGATTGAACCGACTACACGTGTCTGTCAGCTGAAATTACAAGATTTACAGTAAGGATAAATTGACTCTGTGTTCACTGTAGAACATATAATTATTTTCTTAATGAAGAACATAATTCTATTTTCTTTTGATTTGAAATACTTTCATCACATGTCTATATAGTACACACAGTAGGCTGAATGTGCATACTGCATTCAGAGACTTTCTCAAGACACTATTCTGTCATGACCAACAGGTTGAAGGTAAGTTGCAGGTTGTGGTTTGGCTACTTTCTGTTTTATATCAATGTTTGATAGCTGACAAAAGGCTCATGCTAATATTAAAATGTCCTATTAGGAACCATGTTTTTTTTATTTATTTATTTTTTTTCAAAATATGGTAAAAAAATGTAGTGGCATGAATTTTAAAATCAATTCTCAATTATATTTTGTATAATTGTTAAGCATTTTTCACATCCTGAAATTTCCAGTTGCTCCTCTTGAATACAGACAAGCACAGCAGCAGAATGACGATGTGCATTCTAACCTCTCTTCCTGTTGTTGCTTTGCATGATGTTCATAAAGAGGGACATTTGTTTCAAACAAAACCAAAGACGGCTCATCAGCAGACACACTTTAATAACTCAGATACATTCTCAACCTCAACAACACAAACACAAACATTTAGTTGACATATAACCCTCGACACCATAAATTTAAAGATAATTTAGCAAATATGAAAAGAACAAATACATTTGGGATGAGTTGACACAGTGTATTCCCAATATTATTATGTAGTTTTACCATTTTTAACAGTTTGTTACGATGTGACATATTTCATACTGTGCAGTGTCATTACAATTAGTGGCTCCTCTCATTTTGGTTTTGTAAATAGACTGTCCTACTTTCTATAAGTTCACCCTCGGTTCCAATGATGACTTTTCTCCAGCTGTGTCGATGTCATCATTTGGGAGGATGAGCTCCCTCCACAGTGATTCATGAGCATATTTTAAACACCTAACGGAATAAAAGCATCTCCAGTAACCATCTGAACTTCCTCTAATACCCATAATGTTATATGCAGTACTCCCTTTCTTTGTTAGCTTCTTTTTCTAAATGAAACATGGTTCATTAGAACCTAAATGAAGACAATTTGATGTGATACTAGCAAACGTTAAGGGACTGGACATTGAGTAAACTCTTATAAGTACCTCTGTGTTCACCTGAGCAATAAGCTGGAATGCAATCATAACAATGATGCTCTTCATAGGAAGGGTCAGACCACACTCTACCTGCAGGGGGCACTCCAGAAGATCTTATTTAATTCTGTGGGGGGAAATGGTCATGTTCTTTGGTGCAGTTTGCTGAAACAGCTGCAGCTTATCTACAGAAAGCGGTTAGATACGCTCACAAGCAGATCCGCTCTGTCCTATGATGTCTCCTCAACCTAGTGTAGGTGGTGGGAGATGAACTATGGCAAAAATAACATCACCATTGGACAATGTGTCCCAACACATGCATGAAGATTTTGCAGATCTGGGGAATTCCGTCAGTGGCAGATTACTGCATCCTAGGTGCACAAAGGAGCATTACTGCAGGTCCTTCCTCCCAGCAGCTGTTGGACATTTTACATCCCTTTGGTTAATGAAGTTTCTGTTTTATTTCATGTGAATTGTCTGGGTTTTTTTTTTAGAGGACAAATATGCATGCACATTTATAATTTTTTTAAAATAACCATACACAGCTGCACGTTTGTTTTAGTCTTATTATTCTAATGTAAACGGCTGCATAGTATTTTTTTTTTCAGATGTTGTACATTTGCCTTTACTTTCATCTTTTGTTTTTATACTTTTACCTTTGTGTGAATCTGCATGCTTCCATTTCCCTGTTACTTTGCTGCTGGTCCATTGCAATAGGGGGAAAAAAAGGGGTTTTCTTTTCTGTTTTATTTTAATCTAAATGCCTGTAGATGTTTCTTTTTGCCGTTTTTATGTTTGGCAAAGGATATTGGGCTTCTCTCAAAGTTGTTACTAGCTACAAAGCTACAGAAACACATACACACACAATAGAGTTTCACATTGCCAGAGGGTATTCAGCTGGCATAACATATTCAGCACTCACCAAACTGACTGCCATTAAAAGCCTTCAGGCATGGCCAAGGACAAGGAGCAGCCTGTCGCAGCAGGAGAGCCCAGAATGTGAGCAGTGGGGAAGCAGAGAAGTATAATCTGCCCCAAAGGTGAGATACAAGACTGACACAGACAGTGATGTGGTTTCAGTCTGAAACTCCAGATCTTATTCAGCCCCTGTGGAAAGACACCGAGTCAGAATGACCAATAAAATGAGTGATATGCAAAAAATTCTGTCTGGAATTCTCAAGAGCGAATCCAGCAAACAAAATTCTAAATTCAATTTTATATTTTGTGTTCTACCTAAAGCCCAAAATGGGCTTTTTTGATTAAACCTGGTTTACAATTTCACACTGTTTCCCTCCCAAAGTCATAATAAAAACCTGATGTATTCACTATAACATTTGGACCTTGTAAACCAAAAGGAAAATATTACTTGCATGACAAATTGCAAGATATAACTGCATGACAAAGTGAAGAATTTTAAAGTAGGATTGATTATGTATAAAATATTATTTCAAGCTTGGGACATCTGATTGAGGACTGCTCGACCCATCTTCTTTGACGGGGTATTTATCTCCTGACCTTTAGGGCCGGTCTCCTCCAATTTTCAGATGTAACATTTAATCCAGGTCTGATCCCACAGACCTGGATTAAACGGCTGAATTACTTCTTTGGTTGACAGTCAAGTTCTACAGAGCCCTGCTAATTACCTGATTATTTGACTCAAGTGTGTTGAAGCAGAGACGCGCCTAAACGTTGCAGGACACCAGCCTTCGAGGCCTGGAGTTCAATAACCCTGTTGTACGACTTGGTCGTCTACCTGAACTGCAAGGCATTAAACTTGCAGCCAAGAGTCTGATGGTAACTCTGAAACAGCTGCAGAGAGCTACAGCTGAAGTTGGAGAATCTGTCAACAGGGCAGCAGATTGACGTTTCCCATGAGTCAGGTGTTTATGGAAGGAAAGAGGAAGGTTATTATTTAAAGAAATGCATGAAAGATCCTGTTTACATTTTGCCATGAGCCATCTATGTATTAGAAGGGTATGAAATAAGGTGATTTGATCAGATTAAACCAGAAGTCAACTTTGGTCTGATTTTGAGCCAGTCATAGTTGAGCTAAATACAAAGGCTCACCATATATTCAGGAGCAGACAATTTTTTAAAACAATTGTTTCTTTTCATTCTAGGTCACATTAAATCACTAAAATATCACATGAAACTGAAAAAAACATAAACAAACATTGGAATTGTAATGTTTCAATGCACAGTACATGTGTGATACGTTGTTGTCTTTAGGTGTTCTTAATGTTGAGTTTAGGAATCGGAAGGGTTAGCTTGGCAAATTAAAGGACATCGTCAGTCTTAAAATATCAAGCAGGTAGCACCAAAAATATATGTAACTAAGTCTACAGTAATTACTGTAACAGTGCATCTACTAGTATATTTTTGATTTAAAAATATGTGGCCAATTTGGTGGAAAATCTATGAATAAATTATGTTGCATATTGGTTTGTAAAGGAAAAGCATAAGCCGTTATAAAACAAAGATGGGATGCACATAAACCTTTTTTTGCTCAAAACAAGGTGAGAGCTGCAAGGTGACAGACAAGGAAAAACTGGTTTGGTTGTGACAGATTGGAAGCTTTTCTCCTTTTAAGAATATTTTATTCTTGCTACTTTTATTTTGGAAAGGAAATTATATATTTAAGAGATGGTGCATTCACAGTGAGAAATATGACTCATAAGCAACAGGAAAGGCAAAGCTTGTGATCACAACTTAATGCGCTGAAATAATTTCTTCACTTACTCTCACATTCAATTGAGCAATTTTCCATCAACTGACAGAATAAGAAGAAATCTTTCAGTGTGTAATGTGAACAATCCTGTCTTTAGATTCATCACAATATTTGTTTGAAAAAGTTTTTTTTTTCTTTTTGACAGTCAAGTTCTTAAGAGTTAAACTCTCTTTTCACCAAGAACACAAAAGAAAAAGAATATAGGAAACGGTGCAGATATGAATCCCCACCAATCATAAAACAATACAATTGTTTATCAGTTGGCACTATTTTTATTGCACTATAAATGACACGAAAGAAAATGCTCATTTTGTTGTTTTTCTAATAAAGTGTAGTTTTCTAATAAAAATGTGGTTGCATAAAAGGAACAACTGACAGAATGTGAACGTTTAAGAGAGCTAGAACAAATGAGAAGTGAAACAAAGGGACCCAAGTAGAGGTAAAAGGGAAAAGGGAGACGGATAGCTAAATGTTCTAGCAGATGTAAATCATGGCAGCAGCAGATTTTTACTTTTGTTCTGCCATGACGTTTCATCTCTCGCATCCAGTAGTAAAACAATTTCTCCCCCACATTAACTGTTCAAAATTCTACTATAGTTTGTTCTTTTTAGCGCACATAATTTCAAATCTGTTACTCAGGGAATATAAACTGCTACCAATTTCCATACATAGTGGCAACCAGGAACCAAATGCACCCACATCTGTAATGCAAGCAAAGTGTTTCTAAGGTGATAATTGAGAAATAAGGACCTTCTGGCAACACTGTGCTACCCAGTCATGAGTGATTGCTAAAAAGATGCTTTTTGTACTGACATTTATTTTACATATGTATATAGCAACATTATTGGAATCATATTAATTATGACATTGCATCTCAGATGAAGATTGTATATATAATCACAATTGTGGACATGTGGTTCTGTGGTATCGACTACATAATTTACCTCCTATTAGCGGTAAAGCACAGTACAAGTGTACCTTACAAATGCACTGTGCGAGGCATGTGTAATTTACCTCCTAAATTGCACATGCCTTAATTTACCTCCTATCAAATCAGAGCAAGCAGAGAGTTTAAGAAGTTAGAGCTCCAGGCTTCTTAAAGCAGAGGCCCAATGAGTCCAACACAATTGAAGTAGATCTGAGCCCGGAGATGCAGTGTTGCTGCTCAAGTTTAATGAGGGTATAAAAAGGCATAAATCATATGATCTCTGCAGAGATGTAGATGTTATGCTGTAGGTCTGCTGTGATGGGAGCCACTGGGATGAAGTCACCATAAATAGACAAGAACTCTTTATTCAGGACAGAGACCAATAGCACAGCAAGGCAGAAACTGGAGCTCCAGAAATCATTAGCAGCAGAGTGCAAACACCTCAAGGCACCTGTGACTTTCTTGGGGCTTTTATATTATCTTCTAGGTTTACTGTATTGTTTTCGTAGATTAACAAGAGTAAATGCAGCATTTTACTGTCATCATCTCTGGGACTTTGGTTTTGTGTTTCTCTTGGTATTTATATTCTGCTTCCTTGTTCCCTGTGTCTTTGATTAGCCATTCCTTCCAATTCCTCATTTCAACTTCAGTCAGTGAATACTGTACAGGAAGGTTAGCTGCGCACAAATACGAAAACGCAAAGAAATTTTCATTCAGTGTAGGTCGATCGAGCCTCCCGCTTTAATCAGGTTCCCTCAGGTTCCTCCTCTTGGCTTCTCCAGCAGCACTCTCTGTTCTGGAAACTTACAGCTAAAGATGGCGCTCCACGTGAAAGAGTGCAGACCTTTTCTACGTGACATTCGGACTCCATGTGTTATTTCTGAATGCACACAGCTTGGTTCATTGGAAATGTTTTCCTATTTGGATTTCAAGGCAAGGGATCATTGTAACACTTTGTTGTTAGCTGACCTGACCCCTACAGAAGACGCGTCTTTCCCTGAGACTGGAGTTTAGAAGGTAGATGGAGTCTCTTTCTTCCCTGAAAATACCTGATAAGGCAAAGAAGAATCTAGCCGACACTCTGAAGGCCCAGACTTCACCCTGTGTAATAGTCTGAATGAAGTTGCTGATGAGTGGAGATGAGCTGATGACAGTCTGTCATAGTGTGAAAAAAGGAACGGCTCTGGAGGCTGATGGTGCTGCTCACTGCTTCCCTATGGAGTTGAGTTAAAACACTGGTAATAGCATGAGCTTTGGGCTTACTGTGTAGAAATAAAAATCCAGTTTAATTTCAAAGGTTTTACAGTTTTTTTTCAGCTTGGCTCAATCAACTTTGACTCAAAGAACTCTTTTTGGCACATGTCTCACATTAGCAGGGAGTCCATAAATGTGGAGTGTGCTCGAGGTGGATGTGATTAATGAAGATGTTGCATTTGAAAAGTGCCACAGGAAACATGAATGAAACCTGTGTGAGCCGGAAGACCTGTGAGATTTTTTTTTACTATTTATTTTGCCAATTATTGGAGGTCTGGGCTCAAATGAGGTGGTTGAAGTTCTTCTGAGAATCAAGAAATTCGTTCTTGGAAACATTTAAGGGACAGAGGTTTCAGGGACTCTTTCCACTCAGCATTAAGTTGCACATTTGGTTACCATTGATCCTTTGGATGCAGACTAGTGAAACGTAATTGCTAGCCAAGTACTTATGC
>NW_006800137.1:547404-551606 GCF_000485575.1 Poecilia formosa
AAAAAAGGTTCTTGAATGTTTTTTTTTTTGTTTTGTTTTGTTTTGTTTTTCCCCCCTCTGGAACTTTTGTCTGCATTTTCCCTATGACAGACCAAACAAATCTCTTGTACAAGAGACGCATATACGACCCTCCTGCTACAAATCTCCACCTTTAGTTCAGAATCCATCCCAAATGTTGCATTTCCCTAACGGAGCTGTCTTTTGGGCATATTTCTACAAAAATAAGTCTGTTTCCTGAAAAGGTCCCTTCAGTGAAAAACAAAACAAAACGAAAAAAGCACCTTAATTTACTTTTGGAAAAAAATACATTTGATTGCTTTTTTTCTGTACTTGAAAACCTTACAAAGTGGGGGTGAGAAGGTGTTATGGGATTACAGGTTTACCACTGATGGTCCTGTTTAGATGTTTAAATACCAAATACACACATTTGTTTTGTTTTTTTTCTGTTAAGCCTTCTTTCAATCAGATAATCCTGTTAAGAAGAAAATGCTGCTCTCGTCAAAAACAAAAACACAAATATCTGTGTGTGATGTTTTATGGTGTGTGCCCGCTGAAAAATATAATTTGCAGTGTTCCATCTCTGCAAATTGAAGCTGTTTTGCAGCTTGATGATGCTTTCTAGAGAACACACATACATGTGTCCAAACACAACCACGAGTACACATTTACTTTGACGACCATCATAAGAAAGAAAATTACATCCGTCAATTCCCTTTTGTGTGAACCTATTCATCTTGGTGCTGCTGCTGCTGCACCTGTTACACTGTGGGATAATAATGGCTTTTTCTGTTTTTGCAATGCAGATTTGATATGTTGAAAACCAAGTTTTTACAGTCTTAGTTTTTGGAGGTTGCGCGTTTTATTTATTATTATTATTCATTTACATGATGCCGAGAGGGAAAGACCTCAGTGATGATCTTCTCTCCATCAGTTTTCTGCAGCACCTTATTCTATTGAGGATTGTCGCATAAATGTTAAAAATATATTTTCTGCTCCCCAAAAGTCTTGCCAGGATTGTTAGGTAATTTCTTTGCCTTTTACTTTCAATTCTTAACTCAAAGAAACTTCACAAATGAGAAGGATTTATGACCGTTTCTACTCATTCCAGTAGTGGATGCTCCAGCAACCTCTAGCAATGACTGTGTTCATCATTGATATGCAGCCTATAGTTTAAGGACCCAGTTGATTATCTGAAATTATTTCTGGTACACCTCATGGCTTCTTAAAATTAATTGGTTACAATTTAACATAACAAATTTGGAATGCCTGTGCAAGGGCCCAACCTCCCACAATAGCAGATTGAGGGAACGAGCAAAAAGTTCTTGACTCTGTCTCTCCTTTCAGGCCTTTTCTGATTTTAAGAGAAAATTAGTTTCTGTCAGTTCCATTTCTCCTGTGGTGAACACATCGGTACATGATGCTCCTAAAAATTCCTCCAAGGACTGAGAAATCTCCGTATGTGTGAGCTATTTGCTTCTTCCACACATTAACAGCTCAGTTCAGCATAACAAGTAAGCTGGACTTAAGCCAAGAATAACTTAGGAGCTGTTTTATGTTCACTACTACAGCCTTCCTGAGGAGACTGAGCTCTATTGTCCTTCTGTTTTTTCTGTAAAGTTTCACTATTTTGTGAAATTTATAAAATTGAGACCTTATTAGACCATCAAGTTTAAACATTTTAATATTTTAAATCAATCAAACGAGTATTGGTATGGTCATGGGTGAATACATTTCCATAAGAAATCTCGCTGTGAATCATTACAGACGATCATATTCCACTAAAATGAGCACACGTTTAAGATCAATATAACAGTAAAAGGTTACCCGTTCTGTCTCATCTGCCATATGTTTCAGTATGTGTCTAACATCTGCTTCACAGTGTGACTCTGGTTGTTAGAGAAGCACCTGCAAGTGGGTGAGTGGGGGGATCTGGGAGGAAGAGGGGACATAATGGCTTCTTGCCAGCACTCAATTCACACCGCTGCAACTGTTGGTTCTTATTACTTCTATACCTTTCAGCTATGCCGTCTCTCTCTTATAATCTCTGACGATTACTACTGAACTGACATCTCCTTTGTTGGGAGTCAGCTCTCCGTGATTAAAATGGTATGCATAGGCTTTGTTCTCACATGTACAAAAAGACATTTTACTTCTAGAAGCATTTTTGAAACACCATGTTGAATCATTCAGGAAATATCTATGCAACTATGCAACCCGATGTTACAAATGGTTCACCATCCACATTTCAACTTGTGGCTTGTTTATTGTGTTTTTCCCTCTGTACTGTAGGAGAACACATTCTGTCTTGAATTGTTAAAAAAAAAGAAAAAAAAAGTTTGTAATTACAAATTATTTGGTGCAAGAAAATAACTTTCATAGAGTGATATGCTCCATTTCTAGGTTTTATTCCCAAATTTGGGGGAAAAAAATAGGTTATCGGAACTTAAGCATAATTAAAATATATTGTTGAATTGATATTTATCAGTTTATCTAATCAACATAAAACAGGAAGAAATTGGAACTGAACCTACAACCTTACAATTGCAAGACAACTTACCCACTGAGCCACAGGCACCCTTCCAAGCATATCAGTGTGACATATCCATATAATATGTAGGGATTATATGTTGTTAATGAGTCATTATGCTGTTTAAAATGACTGAAACTGAAAAAACGTGTAAACATGAGTTAAATACCAGTAAGTCTTATACAG
Organism: Poecilia formosa; assembly: GCF_000485575.1. Classification (NCBI taxonomy): domain Eukaryota; kingdom Metazoa; phylum Chordata; class Actinopteri; order Cyprinodontiformes; family Poeciliidae; genus Poecilia; species Poecilia formosa. The sequence continues at coordinate 550,118 of NW_006800137.1, forward strand.
TTCAGTGTGACTGAAAAGAGCTTGTTAGGGTGGTCCATGGCTCCTGGCACATTAAATTAGACCTCAGGGAACTGGGACTCTCAGTGGTTTCTTGTTAGACAGCTTTCTAAATAAGCTGTCTGTCTTCTATCTGAGTTTCATCTGTCAGCTTCTTTTTCCAAGCCGTCAGTCATTTCTTTCATACATTCCCTCATGAGGACACCAACAGCATAATGCCTGACTGTGACACTTTGAAACCGTGCTATAATGCTGATACAAGCTGTCAGTTCCTAGCCTGACACTTAACCTGTTTACTTCTGGCTGCTGCTGCTGCTGCTGCTGCTGCTCACTCACACACAGGTCTGCAAGCGGAAAATGATTAGTCGTTATGCCCAGAGTTCAATGGTATTATCTATTTCTGAAGTGTGTTGCTTCTAATCTTTGTATGGAGACACACAGACATTTTCACACATGCTCACAACTAGTTCACATATGAAATTGAGACTTACATAGTTGGAATACCACCAATGCCAATAGGCATATCCAACCCTATTTACTGCCAGCACAACCTACCAGCATCACTTGAAATGACCCTCTCATCGTATAAATGTCCACCGATATCAGCATTAGCAAAAGAAAAGACGTTTTATTTTCTCTAATAACTTGATTTTAAGTCTTTTTTTTTCTTATTAATTTGATCTTTCTGCACTGCTTGTCCCATTTCTTCCACACCTACAGAGGCTTTATGCGCATTCTATGAGCCAATAACACGTCCACCTGTTTACTGCGTTTTGTCAATTGTCAGTTTGTAATCATTCTCACCATTTTCCCTTTGTTACGAGTAATGCTAATTAGGGCAGGCAACACAAACAGAGTAACACACTGAATATTGCTGCCTGTGCTTAATTGTTGAGTGGAGTTAATGCAAAGTTGGTGAACATAGGACCCTCTAAATGTTCAAATAACTCTCTCCACCTACATGAGGGCAACTGAGGTTTTTGTAAAATTTCTTTGAGGTGGGATCACGAACTGTCGCAGAGAGCATTGCAATCTTCAGTGAGAGTGGGAAAGCATGTACAATATTCTAAAGAAGTGGAGTTAACCTCTGGAGAGAACGAGGAATGAAAATTGGTAGAATCAAACCGGGACAATTTTCCAAGTGTTTGCCCATACGCCTATCTTTCTCTATGTGCACACCACAATCCTTCATGCAAACAGGACTTCATTCCATCTCTGAAAATGTTGCATATGTGTGTAAAGATGCCCTCACACTCGCACACATTTTAATCTGCCTTGCTGTTCCCTGAGTAAAATCTTTTTTTTTTAAATGAATATTCTTGTACAGGAAGTTTTATGATGTTTCTCCATCTGCCTGTTGGTGTGTTTGCAAATAGTGATTATATGCAGCTGTCCACAGTTTATACAGAGTAGTTCCTGTTAAGAGCTTGATGCAAAAGTAGATCTCACCTAGACTTTTCACAACCCTTTTTTTTTATTAGGAACAAAAACC
>NW_006800137.1:551661-616375 GCF_000485575.1 Poecilia formosa
TAGGTATGTTAGAGACATTTCATTACCACATTTAGTGAAAGGGTGAAAACACTCATCCCTACAATGTATGAAAAGGATGTAAATATGAAAAAAAAAAAAATTAGAGCAGGGAATTCTGGTTTCATCATAGGAAACATTAAATAAGCTAAAGTCGGTGTTAGCAGGTCAAAACTTATACAATTAAGATAAAGATTAGAAATTGATTAGAAATCTTTGATCAGTGCATTTCTATTCATGATATACTGTGATGATTAAAAGTATCAACATATCAAAGCTCAGGCCTGCACTGAGCATTGGAGCATTCTTTCATCATTCTGCTGTTTTTAAGTCTTTCTAAGCTTTGCACTAATACTGTCTATAAAGGAGCTACACCTGAGAATTGACAAACAAACAGGGTTCACAACTGAAACAGAGCAATATGACCTGCTACTAAGCAACAGACAAAATGCTGACCAAGTGGAAGATTTCTGGTTTCATTTTCAGTCTGTATTTTTTATTTTTTTCTTTTAAGCTGGAAAGCCTCTGAGCCTCAGTTCAGCTACAATAAATAGTTGATGTCCAAACAAAGGGTCATGGACTCTGGGTCAAGTACAGCTCGTGCACTGTGACCCCACCTTACTGTGGTTGCTTTCATCAATAAAAAAAAATATATCTGACCCTGAAGCATTGAGTAGAATGTATTTTTTTTTCATCATCATAGACAGCACTATGTATACATTAACTCTTTGAAAGTTAGAAAATAGCATTATGTCATGGACAGCACATATCAGTATACTTCAGTCTTCTGGCAGATTATAACTAGTGAAATATTATATTAAGGGATTATTGACTTCAAACAAGCTTCTTTTCAGTGTCTTAAGGCATTTGCACTAAAAAGTAGATCAAAAATACTGGGTAAGATTGTATATTTTTATTGTGAACTATTTTTGTTTATGCCCTTCAAATGTTAATACCGGCAGTGATGTCCCCTCTCACTTATTCTTCTGTGTGATGCTGGTCTGTGCCAGTTGTTCCAACCTCTCCCTAGTTCCCACTAAAGCCATTAGCTTTCAGCCATTTGATTAGATGCTACCACCGATTCACAAATGAAATGAGTCAAGAATAGCATTATCTGATCAGATCTGCCAACTCCCTAATAAGAAGTTAGCACAGAAAAAAGAGAGACTAGAGGAAATATTGGGAGGAGATGAAACAGCCCAACATGAAATGTACGCATAGTTACCAAGCACCTAACATGTTTTGGTTTCTGACACAAAGATTGTAACCGCTTTTATAGCATAACTAATATATAGTTATGCTATACTTTGATAAAAGTAGATGCATCTTCATATGGCATAGAGTAAGTAACAACAGCCACTGTTCATTTATTAGTGGGTGACGGATAGTAGGTAAAAACTGAATGTTTCAAAAACAAAATGAGTGGTATTGGGCTCTAAATATTCTGTAAGATGAACACAAATGCTACATATTTCTATAGACAGACAATTACTTCCGCAAGTGAAAGAGACCAACCTGCTGGGAGCGATACATGAACACTCTTTTGTGGTCTACACAAATGAATCATAACTAAAATGAGTAGAAACATTGCTAAAATTTGGTGCAATGCTCATATTATGTCCATCAAAAATGGAAAATGAATACTACAATCTTTTTGTCCTTTGAATACTTGAATACTGTTCAGCTGCTTGGTTGGGTGCTTCAAAATAAAATCTGGATAACTGCAGACAGTTCAAATTAAAGCTGCAAGATTAGCACTTGGCTGTCACTTCAGTTCTAATGTTAATTTCATGCATCAATGCTTGTCATGGAGTAAAGTCAGTGACAGACTAACATGCACTTTGTATTTTGCCCTTGCAGAAAATCTGTAATTTACATGAACTCTTTCGCCTCTTCTCAGTTGCTACCTGCCTATAATAGACATGATTTTATTATTAGACAAGCCTCTGTCGTTACTTTTGTACTACCTCTGCCTAGAAGTAATGCCAAAAATACCCAGCAATGTATCGAGCCATTTCATACTGGAAATTACATTAATTATTGATCAGAAACATTTAGAAAGAATCTTGAAAATGTGTAATGTATTTTGAAAAATGATTTAATTGAATGGATGTGTTGATTTAATCATATAGTGTAGACTGATGCTGTTTGAAGGTTTTATTTCCTTGAAATTGTTGATTGTTGATTTACATTTTTTTTATATATATACATATTATATATTAGAATATATAATATATATTAAATGTGCATTGCTTTTGCAGTGAGAAGTAAACAAAAAGAATACAAATTCAAAAGGAAAATTAGTCTGATTTGACAGACATACTGCGACAGACTGTCCAGGGTGACCCCGCCTCTCGCCCGGAACGTTAGCTGGAGATGGGCACCAGCAACCCTCCCGACCCCACCAAGGAACAAGGGACAGAAAATGGATGGATGGACATGGAATCATTCGAAAATGTGACAAAAAAATGTATTCAATTACTGGTCACTAATTAAAACAGGGTTACTCTTCACTTGAACTCTGCTGATATATATGTAATTATCTTTCTTTGTTCATTCTCCTTCACAATTGGGTGTAAGTAATGTGTTTCTTAGTGTAATGATGGCTGTTCCAGAATCAACAAGGGAGCCATTCCAGACTAATCAATATCAATCATGGATTCTAAACCTCAAGATTGAAACTGGGATTCGAAGCCTGTAAGAGTGGGTTGTGACAGATAATCTCAGCTATACAGCTGAAGATCAATGAAACATAATAGGCCAAAGGAGCATAGCTGTTCTCTCCTACATGTTTGTTTGTAAGGTCAGGATTATTAGCACCCCCTGACGAAATTACATAAATCTCTTAATATTTCCTTGGAAATGACCATAATAAAAACTGTTCATCTTCATACTGCTTCCAAAAAAGCAGAGAATAAGTCTAGAAATAGCCTTTATTGTTGTACAGAGGGTAAATTCAGTAAAAGTCACCACATATAGCTTAGTGATGTGCTGAATTGCAACAAGAAAACTGAAAGCCCCTTTTTTGTCCTTTAGCCCAGGTAAGACGCTTCTCAACTTGTCTCTGATTCAGGAGTGGCTTTAAATGGGGAATGTGACATTTGTACCCTATTGTAGGATTTGTCTTTGCTTAGCACTGTGTTGGTCAAGTTATAGTTATTGATTACTTTTCAACAAAGTAAGTTGGTAACTGAGTTACTTATATTATAAAAGTAATGAATTACCAAGGAAAGTAACTAGTGTGTTACTTTAAAAAAAAAAGTTAAATATTTAAAAGCATTTTGGATCCCCTCTTTACTAGAACTTTCTCTTTGCCTCATTCCGCGATCTGCAGCTGTAGGTTCTACTCTCGTTTCGTCTTAAGTGTTTGTGTGTGATCACTGTGGTTCACTGCCTGTGTGTGAACACCTGCTCAAGTCTCCCTCTGATTGCATTACAATGACTGCTTTAGTCTTCCTCAGCCAATCAGCAGCACATGTGAGATTAGAATCTACATGATATATCCTTTCTACTTTCTTAAATGAGTGACAGTAAACTTTTTCTCTATATTCTATTATGCACTTGCATGTGGTACTACACTTTTCAATGGGAACAACAACCTGCTCATCAATTCTAAAATTTCAACTGTTGAATACCAATCTGTCCCTTTCCCTTACATAAAAAAAAGACTTAAAATGATGGAAGCACCTGGAATATAAAGTAAACAAGAAGTCTGACTGCATAACCTGGGAGTATTTTTGTGGATTTGTTAATGGCTGATGTCTTTGTATGTTGGTTCAATATTTCCACATAATGTCCTTTCCTCGAGACGCCATCTGTTTTGAGAAGTGCACCAGTCTGTCCTGCAGCAAAACACCCACACAACCTGCTGCTAGCCCCATACTTCACAGTTGGGATGTTGTTCTCAGGCTTGAAAGTTTCACCCTTTTTCGTCCAAATGCAACAATGGTCAATATGGCCAAGCACTTTCATTTTAGTTTTTTTTAAAACGGCACGTCTCAAAAAATGAAAGCCTTTCTCCTACGGTGGTTGTGCAAGTTGTAATCTTGTTTTCTATGTGGGTTTTGGGTAATAGTTTCTTCCTCTGAATGATCTTCCAGCCCATTCCGATGACATAAACTAAAATGTGTTTTCTTTTCTTACTCTTGTGTGTGCAACAGGGAAACTACAGGAAGCCAGTGAAGCTCGTAAAGAGTTGGTGTGATGTGGCCAAATTCACGAGCTGTGTTGCCTAGTTCATGTGATTATTTGCTCGCATGGTCATTTATTAATGTCTTATACACATGTAGTAAATAATTTGGATACATATCTGTCTATTCACCAAACACATGTATGAGCAAAGCGTTTACTTTTTTTTTTTCTCTCCATATTACCAACACCCCTATCTTCATGAGCTGATTGGCTGGAAGGTAGAGTGAACTTCAGTCAGTCCAGCTGTATCTCCTCCAATTTTAGGTTGTGATGAATTTGAAAGGCTGCCTCTTGTTATTGTCAGCTTGGCAGAGCTCTTGGTCTGCCTCTGAACTGGGCCCAGCAGGCTGTGTTGTGGTGTCCAGTTGGGAGCTCTGGGAAGTTCAAAGGCAGCCTCACACTGATGCAGAAAAATGAGGAAGAAAAAAAGTCATGGGAATCAATGTGTGATTACATGAATGGGAAAATAAAGAGTAATCCATTCAATCATATTCCAACTGAAACTGCTTTAAAGCTGGCATTTTGTCTGTGCTGTGTAACTCTGTCTGAAAGATGGTGCAACAAGAATTTGATCTCAACTCTTAATTGCGTGATTCTAGTTTATGGTCTTAAATATTCAGCAAACGCTTTCACTCTAATCTTTTCCCAACAAGAGTTCAGGCCCCTCCCGAGACAGATCATGTTCAATTTTGATTTATTAAGACAAAAGATCAGGAAAAATCCAGAGAAGAAAAAGTTATGCAAACATTTTTTCCTGCCAGACCTCAAGTATATTGTCAAGATTATACCAGAATGTGGCTTATCTGTTTTTATTGAGGCATACCTTAACTGATATGTGAGACAGGATAGTCAATTTATGTAATGTTGAACAGGATAGTTTGAAATTAACATGGGCTTCTGAATACATCTCAACAACGGCTATTGTAACTACATTTCATTGCCTAATTAAACTGCCAAGTTGCACAGTTATATACAGCATCCTGTTCAATGAAAGCTGCCCTAGCAAAATAATATATTGCCAATAAAATGTCTTGTCTTTCAGGAAAAGAAAAGGTTTTCTGTTGTGCCTAATGTTTAAAACATTCAACTCAAACACAATTTCAGAAGTATTACACCAGCAATAAAAAGGGATAGCTGTTGAATGTAATTTTGCCATTTTATGAGCTTCTTTGTTGTTGAATTCAACATGTTTAATATGATTCATTTCAGCTTAATTCTTACGGATTAAAAAAAAAAAAGCATAAAACAAAGAAACAATGCTTCCATTTGATTCAAGAAGTAAAGAATTTCACACAAGTCCACTATTTTTTGCTTTCATTGAGCATATAATACTCAATATGATATTTTATGGATGATGCATTTTACCTCCACCCGTGGTTCATCAAATATAGGTAAAATGATGTGGTGCAGACTGAGCTTTGTGGGGGTTTGAGTGTTTTCTATGTGCAGCTTGTGTTTTGTGACGTTGGCACATTTGCATCCAGTCATATTTACTTCAGCGGTATAAGCAACTAGATTCTTCATACTCTTCTCATATCAGACTGTTTTAACTCTGACGAGTCTCCGCCAGCTTGTGTTTTCTCATGCCATGTGGTGACAGCCATATTGGCTGGTTTGTGTTTGGTTTGTGTTTGTGTGATGAACTGCAGTCATGAGATTCAGTTGGTCCTGGTGATCGAATGGCTCATAACATAAACTCAAACACTGTGATTTAGGCTGTGCAGACATTACTTTCTGATTTCAAGCTTCTGTAGTTCTGGTACAATGGATGTTCCAGCATCACGATCGATTTTGGCATCAGTTTAGAAGCAGCTTGCGATTATTCATGGAAAACAGTCAGATTTTTATTTTGTTTTTTTTTTCCACTCTGCTGTGACTTTTTAAATTATGGTCAAGCAGAGAATTTAATCCTGCCCAACAGCGTGCTCATACATAACAAGCTTGTGTAAAAAAGCAAATAATTGTTCTGTTATTGAGTTAAGCTACTAACAAAGTAGTGAAATGCGATGAAGGGGAGAAAAACTCAAACTGTTCGATATGGATTATGTCTAAAACGTTTATCTGAGACAATAAGTTCTATATGGTCTTAAGGAAAAGGCTAGTGTTAAAATGATAACCAATAGATGACATTTCAGTCTTGAATGTAGTGATGGCAGATTCTACTGTCCATTTCTCTACTGATTCACATTTGCAATGCTGGGTGGTTGTTGCTGTTTAGTTTTTGTTCAGTTAAATTAGGGACTAACCAAACCCCATAGAATGCCTGTGGAAAGTAGTCAGGCATGTTGTACTTTTATTGTACATCTGTCATCATGGTGAAGGTAAAACAAAATGCTAACACTACTTTTTTCCATCTTTTTTCTTTACAAATGTCCACCAGTAAATATCATGGTACCCAGGTTTTATTTAAACAGAAGAGGCTCACTGAAGTTGGTGGGTAAAGGCCTGTCAGGTGCCATTTCATAAAGATTTTGTTTTCTTCTGCACTAAGGATTAACTAAAGGATTTACGTTTTTTATTCCGGTACTTATCAAGTTAAATTACCTCATTAGGAAAACAGAAATTGTCATATTTTTGGACACAAATAAATTTTCTTATATTTACTTAAATTTACATTTTGTCAGACATTTTCAGATGGGGCAGAATTGTTAACTTTACACCTAAGAGAGGAAAAAGATCTGTTGAAATATTTGGAATTTTATTCATCCATAGGCAGACAAATGTAGTTTTTCATCACCTATGGTTTGAGTTATGTTTGCTGTCAGACTACATTCTGTATGCAGAACTACTTAAATTATTAATGGAACATAAATAGAAAAAATGTGGCACACACTTTTTAATATCATGGACATTACCGTGCATTTTCTACACTTCATTATTTCTAAACAGTAACATCTTCAGTTTAGTTTACATTTAAAAAGAGTTTCTGTGGCATTCAAACTGCTTAGACCCCTTGAAAGCAAAAAGGCTTTTTGTCTTTGAAGGTAGCAGGATTTTAATGCTGCACAATCAACGCTTCTTGTGACGCTCACTGCAGAGGTTGGATGTAGTATTTGTAGTTCAGTATCCATAAGGCAGCTTATCCTGACAGACGGGCTGAAAAGACAATAAATCTATTTTTAAAGGTTTGTCCTTCAGTGCCACAATCTTACAGAATTGAAGACAAACGTTAGACTCACAGAAGAAAAAAAAGAAAAACCTAAACTAGACGGCCCTGATGGATTCCAACATTTGTGGTACAACAAGGAGATCTCAGTAGAGATGTTTTCAACATGGAGCAGTAGAGGAGAGGAGGTGCCATTCTGGCTTCCCGGAATAGAACAATGGAGCTATTAAATATTCAAGAGCTTTAACCATGGTGGACGATGTTAAGTTGTTGCTGCTGGCATCGTCTTTGCTGACGGTACCCATCTGTGTGGTTGAGATTGAGTCTTTGAACAAGACAAGATGCAGTTCATACAGAACTCCGTTCGTGAAATTGTCACTTTTTGTTTGAAAACCCCATATTGACAATGAGTGCATCTGCTTTCATTTTAAGTGCAGCAACATAAACTGAAGGTTCACCCCATAGCTATCAAAACATGGAGATCAGTCTAATTCTAAAGTATTAAGTCTGCAACCATTTTGTCAGTTGTGCAGCAGTCAGCTGTAGAATGCCACCTGCACAGGGAGAGAGAGCAGCTGGGGTTTTGCAACAGAGACGAGCCAAAGGGTGGAGCTCTGTTTGTTCCAACCTTACTCTCAGACATACAAGCTTGTCTAAGCAAGCTTGTAGAGGAGATGCAGTGATGTATAACTCAAAACACAAGACACAGTATGAGATGAAACAAGATTTTACTTTTAAGAAAAATTCAAAGATCAAATGTATTCTTCTAAAAGATCTCAATTTGTTTTTTTTTTTTTTTTGTTTTTTTTTGTCATAATCTCAACAACTAATATCTTTGTTTTTATGAATGCCTTTTATCACTTCAAGTGCTAGCACAGCGCTTCAGCAGTAAATTTACCATTTCCCAGCTGCTATCAGTACCATGCACTGTGACAGTGATGTGACTGTCATCATAATCACAATTGATGGCTTTTCCCTGACATCAAGTCATCAGTAGTTATAGTGATGTTTTGTTGCTCCTTCAGCGTCTGAACAATTTTCTCTGCTTACATGGTTTTTGTTTTGTCTGTCACTGTGTTGCCATTTATTGTTCCTACTGGAAACCCAAAATACTGTCAACCAAAAATGATTTAAGAGAAGCTGGGGCATCCTTTATTACGGCTTCATCAGGCAAAGCCATCTTGACAGCAACTGTCTTGTGTTTGTGTGATAGCAGTCAACTCAACAACAAATATTATGGTGTTGTAGTATATCAGATCTCAAATAACAATATTTTGTCATTTGAGATCTGATATACTACAGATGTATATCTGTAGTATATCAGATCTCAAATAGATATTGTCATTTGGGATTAATTAACGTGATGATTTTGATGGCAGAATACAAAAAAATATGTATTTTTGATGAGAAAAATTAGTTGCACTAATTTTGTGTCCATTTTATGCTTTTGTTTCCCAGAAGCTAGGTGAATATGCGAATAGGAGCAGCTTAATTATTATGAATTAAACTAAGGTTTATGTAAGCACATATTGTTGAAAGTATTATAAAATGGCGTAATTTCCAAGATAAGAAATTTACCAACTGACCTATGACATCTTGCCTAAATATAAAACTAAATGGTGGATGAATTCTGTTTTTTTTTGTTTGTTTTTTTTTTCTGTAACAGTAACATTCAAAAATTAAATGCATACAAATTGTTATAGACAATAAACGCCAATTTATTTAAAACTTAAGTTTACCAGACTGCACGTTCTGTGCCAAAGAAGGACCAGAAGCATCGCCTTCCTTGACACGCATAGCTGATTAATATATCTTTGTTCCGTTATGAAATAATTATCTCTCAAGGGCATAAAAATTCAAATCTAATCTCAAGTTTTAAAAGACTTGAAGAGAAACGTGAAGAGAGCTTTGTAGTGTTTCTGCTTTCCATAAGTAGAAATCAAGTGGAGTTGCTTTTTCAAAAATGAATACACTCTAATCTCACCAATGTCAAACTATTGGAAATTGTTATTACCTGGAGCCACAGAGGTTGCTCACAGCTGTCCTGCCAGAATGAACTGATGCTCTGATCTGTCACCTCTCGGGATGGAGAAGAGAATCAGAATTAGGATTACTTTCTCTAAGAGACAACAGATCTGTATTGTTGGCTTATCTGCCAAGTAGTGTCACGTCTTCTGAGGTGTAGAGGGCATTCATGAATATCTTTAAATCTGTTTGGCATCTTCTGCTTTTCACAAAGTAACCTGCTGGCACAGTAGCATCTTGACTACTGAAAGAAGGAGGCTTTATAAACCTGAAGGCCAGCTCTGTTTGGAATGCTTCCGCTTACTCAGTGCAGGTCATTAGAGACGAAACAAACCAAGAAAAGCTATCAAGCATGACAAGGTGCTGGTGCCGGAAAGCTCCTCCAGTGACAGGCCACTGCAGCCTAAGTCATGAAAGAGCGTTATCACAGACAATGTGTGGCTGCAGCTGTCAGACTTAATAATGATCAGCATATCTTCCAATATAAAAAAATGCTTAAAAAATACCAGGTTTCATTGTTTAAATTAGGACATTATTGCAAATGTTACCCGTCAATATACAGAGACGGTCTGAAAAGTTTTACGTTGTCACTGTAGTGTAACGTAAAACTTAAAAGCATCTTTATTTAGACGTTCTAATTAGATCTATTACCAATTTACAAGTTGTGTTAGTGTAAAATTAATGCATGAGTGTGTTTCGACTTTAGTCTCACTGTGATCTTGATGCGAGTCTGTGGTGAATATTTCCAACAAAAAACATCACAAATTAGTGTGATTTTTTGTGTGTGTCTGTGTATGCGTGTGTGCGTGTGCGTGTGTGTGTGTGTGTGTTTTGGAGGTTACTTCCTCAATAAAATGACTAATATCTGGTGTAAAGAGACTTGTCAAACTTGTTCCATTTTTTGCAAAAGCATGTTTACTTGAAAGAAAAGACATTACCGCACTGTTTTACAAAAAAAATGCTTCAGTGCTCTGATAAAAAATTGCTTCGTGTGGCACTTTTACTCAATGGCACTTATGCTCTTCTTAAGAAAAAGGTTGCCTCTCAGGAAAGGAAAACATGGATGCAAGCCATTTGGCATACATCACACAATAAGCTGATAAAAGCTTCAAATGATAAATGGTAACTAACTTGCATTTGTAAAACACTTTAGCAAGTCAGAGGACCTCAAAGCACTTTGTACTACAATGAGTCACCCGTTTGTAAACAAATTCATATTCTGGTGAGAATATGAATTTGTTGAATATGAAAGCAGCCTTGGGGCAGACTAACAGAAGTGAAGCTCCAATGACCACCACAAGTGTCTTGCTCAAAGGATACAATGACTGAAAAAGACAGAGCGATCAATACAAATGATTATTGAAACTAAAGTAGATCAGAGTGATAGCAACCATAGCCGCTGGTTGTGAGATTAAGTATCTTAAACTGAGCATAAAAACAACCTGAGCCTATCAAATCATGCTAAAGAGGACTTTAGAAGAGAGGGCCACAAACGTACAGTGGTATGAGAAAGTGTCTGTCATATTTCCTATTTTATATATTTGTCACTAGTGATGGGCAGTGACTTGTTAGAAGTAGTGTTACAGTAATCAGACTTTTTCTTTTTTTTTATCAAGTAACGAGTAAAGCAAAGGATTTTAATTGCAAAAAAGTAATGGATTACTGTTGTTTTGTTTGTGATCGTGTCACGGGATTCTCACATCTCATTACCACTGAGCGTGCAACAACAGTGGTTACAGGCAGGAGTGTAGACCAACAACATTAGTGCAGCAGGACTTGGAAAAGTACCAACATTATTGTAACTCGGTGACAAAAACATTAGCATCCATGTGTACGCTCTGTGTGGGAAGAAAACGTATCGACAGACTCCACTTCAAATCCCGTAAGACGCAGAAACTCCCAATTCTGCCCCATTGACTTGATAATTCCACCGCGCAAAACACGGACAGCCCCTCTCTTGTTAAACTGGTGAAAATAGATTTTTTTTAAAACTCATTACTACATTCAACATTATTTGAGTGCTTTCCATTACACCAGATATCATGGGTATTACCTGTGTGTGCAGAGAGAATTGATATTTTCCTGTTACTCTCATTAGCTTTAAGTTAGCTGGTAACCTAGTCTGGGTGTTTTGTGCCTCTTGTCCATTGATCACTGGAGATGGGCACCAGCCTCCCACCACAACTGAAAAGGATTAAACAAGATTAAGGAAAGAAAAGGAACGGATGGATGGGCAATTTAGTTCTCAGCTACAGTAGTAAGCAGAGTATGAATACATCTTTTTTGCTGCTGTGGTTGTTCACTCTCAGCATTCATACTGGGTGGTTTTCTGCATGAAATCTTGTAGAAACTATAATTTGAGTTCTTTAATAAATAGTAAAATGTAAAACTAGCCAGGTTATTTCAACCTGCATGGAAAACTTAAGATACTGTCAAAAACCAAACTAAACAGTTCTATTTATAGTTTTATAATGCATGGTGATGTATTGCTAAAAAGAGGCTATTGCACCTCTGCCTGAGCCTGATGTCACAAAAAAAAAAAAAAAAAATAGGCTGATGAGTTAAAAATATATTCACAAGCTAACTTTAAAATAGCCAACCATACGTTATTAAAAACGTGATGGGCGACATGCTGTCAGTGTGGACGTCTGCCTGTAACCCGGCTTTGTCTGCTTCAGGTTTTGAAGTGTCTTGGATGATGAGCTCCAAAAGAGTTGAAGCACCCATTTTGTCTGTCCTCTTTTATGTTGGTTCTGTTGGTTTCAAGACAGGTGTGAATGCTATCACCTTTTTTAATGATATCCAAGCCCCATTCTTATTGAGAATGGGGCTTGTGATCCATCTTCCATGTTTTTTTTTTTTCTACTTTTTTTTCTTTTAATTTTAATGGCATCCTCCATTTATCAGAATCACAGCTGAGCTGGTGTGAAGCCACGTTAAATGTTTAATTATAAGGCAAGACGTTTCAAATTAAACTAAGCGACCTGCGCTTTGTACTTATTTTTTTTAAGTAATTCATTAGATATTTTCAAGTGGTGTAATTTCAAATGCATGGGAACAGACAAACTGAAGGTACTCAGAGATTGTTTTATGCAGACACACATAAAATATGTGCTGAATTATACCACTTAACTTATTGCTTCAGTTATGATATATCAAGTTTTCTGACCTATAACTTTCCTACTCCTGTTTATCTGTTTTTTTGTTTGTTTGTTTTTTTCAAATGTAAAAAGTCAGTATAACCTTGAGTGTCAGGGAAGACGAAACTGGCTACTTATTTATTCAGACTGTGTCATGCACTAATGCCTGTCACAGACAATTGACCACTTAGAACAGAAAATGCCAGCTGACAAACAGCTCAGGATTACACTGCTGTGTCATTGTATATCAAGTTTTACTTAATTTGTATTATCATGTGTCCAAGTTAATGTATAGACTGTCTGTGAGGGATGAGGCAATCAGAATAACAATGTGAACCACAGTATGAATACTGTGGCTTTTGTTGTTGAACAAAAAAATATATAGCACATATATCAGTGAGTATTGTATTAATGGTTAGCTTTAGTTGTTTTGGGACTCTCTTATATCTATGTAATAAAAACTGAATAAATAATAAATTAGCTGGATTTAATTTTATTTCTTCTTTTTCCTCCACCATCAATGTTGTTGAATGCTTGCCTCAGCCTCCATGGAGGCAGAAAATGCATTGGCAACATGCACATGTAGAGACACCATAAACAATCATGTTGTGTTTTCTTCTTTTTAAATGCATTTGCTGGGCTCAAAGAAGACAGAAGTGTGACAGAAACTACCAGGCTTGAGAAGGCGCAGATTAAGACTAGTGTGTTTATCATCAAAAAGATTTTTAAAAAGTTATCCGTTCCACTTGAAATGATTGCATAGATTAAACAAACATAGATTAAAATAAATCTAGATTTGAAATATGATTCTGCCTTTCCCAGGTAAACATTATCTAACAAACTCAGACTGAAAATATTTCAGAAGTGGTTCTGCATGCATCTTACATTGGCGTATTCATGATTTATACCACTGATGGCTTAATTCCAGCCATGAGTGTGCAAAATGAAAGTCTCCACAGACATACGGGTCCATCAACAAGGTGTGAGCAAGTTACAGGTATCGATGTGCTTATTATCAGCAACGTTGGATGCTGAAAAGGCAAGTCAAGTTTTTGTATAACACATTTGAACAAGAAGGCAGTTCAAGGTTAAAAAAAAAAAGAAGAACCAATTAAGAAACAAGCAACAAACATTACATAAGATACTGCAGGCACCCCTGATCACCACATAAAGATTTTGGGTCTGATCAGTAGTTTCTAGCTGTAGTGTGATAACTGTATAGCTATGATATCTCATGCTCTTACTTGTTATAATCTGAGGCGAGGGAGCATGATATTAAGTTAGAGGCGCCCCAGGATTGAACCTTGGGGTATCCAGCCTGTGACTTCTGTCCGCTCTGATGAGAAAGTACCTGACACATAGTGCATTGTACATTTTGCCAAGGCAGCCTTAGTACTGATGTGAGCTCAGAAACCAGACTGAAAGACATCAAATCAGTTGGTCATTGTTAAAAAGCTGTTTAGTTTTTGGAACACATCTTTTCCAATAACAGAAAAGAGGAAAAAATGAGTGTGGGAAAGAGCCAGCAGCCGAAGCGTTCATAGCAGGGCAGAAGAGGACAAAAACCAGTGATTGATTACAGCAGCAGTCACGCCACATGATCAGAAACCGTTTGATATTTGTCCTAAGTCGTCTTGAGTCTTGAGATCTCTAACTCAGCAGTCGGTGTGTCTATTATGCTGAATGATTACAGTCCACAGCTCGTGCTTATCTTTGAGGACCAAGCATTTTGACCAAAGCAGCGGAAAATCTCACAGTGTGAAACCAGCTTAAGATAGCACAGAAATCATCCAAGCATCAGGGCTAAGCCATTCTGGCATTCGTATCAAATTTATGCACTCAAACACATATTGATCTGCACATGAAGATAACCAGATAACCCAGTTTCCAGTTTGTTTGTTCTTCCTTACCACCTAAAACTACTTCAGATGTCCAATTAGGCTTCTGAATCACATGATAGGACACTTTGTATTAGTGTCCTATCTATGCGAGAGCGTGAAGAATCTCCCCACAGAAGAACATCTGACACTCTGAGTATCATTTTAATCAGTCACAATTTGAGCTCCTCTCTTTAACCTCCATTTGCCTTCTTGTCCTTTTCTTTCTTCCTTGTTTTTCGCTTAAAATGTAAATTCAATTCAGAGATGTAGTGCTTTCAAAGAGCACTTTCTTAATCATAATATCTTATGTTTGCCCTCTTCTGGTTGTTTAGTCTGCATTACTGATTCTTGCCAAAGCAGCTATATTGATGTTTATTTAATTTAGTGATTTAAACATTTTTTTTGTGAAGGAGAAATATAAAATCTGATGAGATTTGCAATAAATTTTAAAGATTCATCAAGACCTCAAGGGTTTTTGTCTGCAACCGTCTGTGGGTCAAAGCTTTCACACAGTTCACAAGGTCACTTGAGGCAATGACACTATTGCAAAATCTGATTTTATCCTTACAACTGTTTTTGTCCTTTTAGTTAGAAATTGATTTTCCTTATCTATGTAGTTTTTTTCTTTTTATTTAAATGATTTTGAATGTTTATTTTTTTTATAACATAATATTCATATATTCAGAGGCCTTGCAGTACATAAGTCTTTTTTTTTTTTTTTTTTCTTTTTTTAAAGGTTTTCTTTGTGTTTTCTAAAGTGTGCAGACTTTGGACTAGTCACAGCTTTTGGCTTCAAGCATTTGTTTTCTCATTTGGACTGTGTTCCAGCACTACTTGTTTATTTTATAAAGTTGGTGCCAACACTGTTTTCACAATCAGAAGTGACAATGAAAGAATCATTCTCTATTCTTTAATCAAATTGCTCAGAATAATCGGATGCAAACACTTTCTACATCCAGCAATCTAAGCATCTATTTTCCCAGTTTCCTTCCAGGATTAAAGCCAAAACTGAAAGTGATTTATTTTAATCAGTAAGATCTGCACCACTTAAATCCATTCAATTTCAGTACTAAGCCATACTGCATTCTTTTTGTCATCTATTTAAGTAAACGTCAATCAAGAATCATAAAATAATAAAAGACCATAACTACAAAAAGATGCTTGACCCCAACTACAAATTTATTTGATTATAGTTTATTTCCTGTGAGTCTTCCTTCTTTTTTTCAATGTGAATTAGCTGTATTTTTATCTTCTGGTTTGGAATGAATCAACTATGAAGCTATCCATCACTGTTAAAAAAATAAATAAATAAAAGATGCATATGCAGAGTTTGCATACAAGCTTTTCAGAAAAATGGAGAGTTATTCCCTCTAGGCTGGAGATATAGACATTGAAACTTCTCAGTTACATGCCTTTAGTAAGCCACAGACCCACCAGTGGATGGGATGGGAAAGTTTACTATGCCAGAACCTATTCCTCCTTCCCTTTTTCACATCATCTCTTTTTGGAAACCCAAAACCCATCTTAAGTGAGCATAATTTTTTTTTTTTTTTTTTGCAAAATTGAATGAATTTTGAATTTTGCCGTTTCTTCATCCAATTTGAATGCAAGTACCAAAAACGTTGATGGAAACTAAGTCAGTGATTGTACATAGTTCTAGGTTTCAGTGCTCCATGTCTTGTGGTTAGATGTTGTAATTAGAGCTTATATGAAATCAGCAAAGGAACATTTTGTCGATCCTGACATACACAAGATATTTATAGCAATGATTCATATATGCATACATGCAAGCTGCATTTTTCAGAAAAAAAGTTATCCTAGACTGAGTTCTGTAATTTTTCCATAAGTTTTTTTTTTTGGACAAATGACCGATTGTGATGTTGGCAGCAGAATTTTACGAATCTGAGCAAAGTTTATCACTGAACCCTATGGAATGCCTTTGTCTCATTGTCTCTCCCAAAAACATTTAAAGCAAAGCCTTTTATACTCTCTGTACAGGAGTCATAGCTTGCCAGGAACCCAGATGATCAATATTGTGTTGATTTATTCTACTTTGCTAAAGTCCTACAGATCAACACTATAATTAGAGCGATTTAAAGGCTAGATGGAATCACAGTACAGTTTGATGCAGTGTGCTTGAATCATTCTGGTTAAACATTGCTGACATTAAATTTGAATTCAGTATATCTTGAAAATAAATTAAAAACTTAAAACATTGATTTTGTAAATATTCATGTATTTAGATTGAAAAAAGGATATTTAAATTGTATAATTTATTTAGGCAAAACGATCGAAAAAGTACATCCAATGGAAGCACATAATATCAACCTGCCATTCAGGCATAATTACATAACCCCACCATATATTATATTTCTATTCAACTTATTTCTAGTATTTTGTTCAATGAGCAGTAACAAAATAAAACAAAAAAAACAGAATTTGGTGTCAGAAAGGCCTGAGTAGCCACAGAGAACATGGGAAATCTGCAGACGTCATGCAGACCCCAGACCTGAACTCCTGGATGTTCCACCATGCAGCCCCGTTTATTAGATGCCACAGCCGAATAAAGAAAATGCTGCAAACCTGTTGAAAAATGAACTTAGATTGAGGCAAAATTCATTTGTCACTTTTCAAGACGGAGGAAAGCAGTTTGTTAATAGCTCAAGGAGACATCATTTTTGTCTCTAAATAAATAAAACATGAGCCATGTTAGCTGGAACTGGAATAGTAGCGTTATCTTTCTGGCCTGATGTTGAGGTTAAATGTTGCTGTTGGATGTAAAACAGACTCACCATCTGCAGCCCAGAGGTAATAAAGCTTTTAGGCATCAATTAGAGATTATTTTGGCTACAGGTGGCTTAACATCCATTGCTGGCTGACAGATGGCAACAAAAACCCCAAAAATCATTTGATACCAGACCAGTTAGGAGGACTGATTTTTAGTCCCCCCTACCCCCCTTCTTATTGTTTGTTTATGAATGTTTGCCCCATCTGTCTGCACAACCTTTACATTGCAATTTTCTTCATATTTTGCATTTAAAATGTCAACTACTTGTATTTGAGAAATGACTGCTTTGGACATTTTCTGGAGTGTCAGGAAACAAAACAATTAACACAAAACAAAACAATCACATTCATGTGAACAAAAAGGAAGAAAAGTAGATTGTGGATCCTGATGTTTGTTAATTATCTGTTTAAATGTAAGTCAGTGCATCATAAAACTGCAATTTTTTTTTTTTTAGCTTTACTCAGCATGTTCTCTAGATGAGCCAAAATTCTGTCTCATCTCAGCTGGATCATGAATATTTAATTTGATGAAAATATTCAAATCTCCTGCCATCATTTGGCTTTGAATTTGTTAATGTCATAATTACTTTGCTCATCCTTAGTGAGAGGAGCAACAAAAACATATATCAACACAAAGCAAACAGGTCTGAGTCAGTACTTTTTCACAAAGGTTTAGTCATATCAGTCATGAAATGAATTCAAATTTTGATGAATACAAGTTGTGTTTTTTTGATGCCAGAAACAAATAAACAAAGCAAAGCAGATAAAACTATTGTAGTTTATTTTAGCACAAATTGTCAATACTTGCTTGCTTTGAAGGGTGGCAGCGTTTGAACATCAATACTTCAAACAACAAATTTTTCTTAACATGCACAATATACACCATCTTAGCACTAGCGCAGAAGCTAACAGTCTTCCTTATTACCGCTGTAGGGGGTACAGCCAATCAATGCCAAAGAAAATAAATGGTTAATGGCATGTGCCTAGATTTTTCCATTTCAAAAAGTGCATTTACTTTTGGTTATTTTATGTATTGTATGCTCCATTAAAAAAACAAAAAAACAAAAAAAAAAACAGCAAATACAAAAAATTTGCCAGAAACACTTGAGAGTTAAGTTGCACAGAAAAATCTGCAAATAGGTTAGTCAGTGAATACTGGACCACGACTGGGTAGGGATTCACTGTATCACCCCTACATACAGCATAATTGATGTTGTGTTAAGATTTTGTAATATATATTGTTTGTGGTCATTAAAGTAGTATACATATAATTATTTTTTTTATCAAAGTGATGTTACAATCTAATCTCTTAATGTTGCTACTTAAAATAAACTGGTGCATATAAAACAACTGACAAAAAAAACAAACAAACAAAAAAAGAAACAAACAGACGAAACCAGTGGTGAGGCATATAAGTGGAAATGCCATAAGAAAATAAAAGAGAAAACAAGATGAGGTGGTTGTGGAAATGAGTGTTGCTTTCAAAGAAAGAAGCCTGCATGGACAAGAAAAACGAGATGAAGACAATCACTGAGGGAGTGAGGTGAAGATAGCAAATCTCAAGAGGGAGATTGTCTGAGAGGGGAGGGATGTGTGTGTTCTCAGTGTGTGTCACTGCTGTAGCCTGTGTGGATCTGACTGACAACACAAGTTGATATTGAGCTTGTGCAGGTGAAAGGGCCGCCTTGATGCCTCCCACAGGGACAAAGACCCGATGCTCCAGGAAGACGAAATAAACTTGTAAAGAGGATGACCGAAATGCTCAGAGCTTTGGTTCAATAAGACGTCCTCACATGTGTCTAAAAGTAGTTGACATTAAAACCAGTCATAAAGTTGCTATTGTAATAATGATCAATATTGTTTTCTATTATAAGCACGTGTATTTTTCCTTCCATACTTCTTCACATAACTGTAATGTTCAACAAAGGTTTATCAAGCTTGTGGGAAAACCAGATTTTCAGTCAGAACAAAGTGAAATCTAGTGATCAGTTATGGGAGTTGCACCTTAAAGCAGCTGAAATCCAATCCTTTAGGTCGACTATTATGACTGGTACAATGCAAAAGAGAAAATAAGTATGAACACAGTAACATATGGTCCATAATATCCATTAAAAAAATAATAATTGTGCTATCCTCTCTCTCCAATTATAAGTGATCTTCCCTCATAAATCTTTGTAGTAGTTTTTTTTTTTTTTCTTTTAGACCAAGTAATCATTAAGAAGCTCATTCGCTCATACAATATATGTGATTAGCTGCTTTGTTGATGTTATTGTTTTGCTCTCTAATTGCTAAAATGGTTGAGGAGCAACAAGACAAATGAGCTGTGAGCTGAGAAGTGAAAGTAGTTTAAAGTGGTAGTGGCTGTGCAAGTAGTTGAAGTGTTAATGAGTGATTCATTAGAGCAATCAAAAATCTTTATTAAAGCTTTTTTTTTTTGCTAATTAGTTTTGGTGATCATGTTTTTCTGAGCAGTATCACATTTGCTTTAAAGCTCCTTTTAAATTGCACAGAAAAACTAAAGACATTCAGGTCTGTGAAGTGTGACCGTTCAAGTGCTTCGCTGTGATTAGTTATTGATTCCTTTATCTTTTCATATTTTTGTCCCACTTTGAATAGGTCTTGATTGTTTCAGACCAGAAGCATCCAAATATAACCTTTTCTTCCCGGCGGTGATCCAGCTTTTTAAAACTTGAGATAAATACTGTCCTTATCCTTGCTCATTTTTACTTCTTCAGTGCACCACTCAGCTGTACATGTCGAAGTAAATCCATAGAAAAAAACACAAAGAAAACATTTTTCACGTTTTTGGCTGGTTAGCTTAATGCCTAATTGGTATTTGGTAAACAGACAAAAAAAGAAAACGGCTTAAAATCAAAACATGCATTATATAAAAGAAATCAACACACTGTCTCTTGAACAGAAACCAGCCATTCATCTTGCTGTCGCACCTATAACTGAATGCATTTTTCATAATGAGTTGCTAAGGCAGCTACTGAACCAAGTACGGCCGCGTTTATTACCAAAAACTCTCCTTTCTTTCAATCTCAAAGTTGATAAAGAAGCAAAATCTACCACTTCTTATCGGTAATTGGAAAACAATGAGTTGAGAAGGGAAAAGAGCTTGATAGAATGGAGAATAAAAGGAGAAAATAACAGATAGTAGTGGAAATTGATTTTGAACAAGTGCTTTTATACTACAAAGCTCTACATCTGAGGAGAAAATGATCCCTTTGAATAAGAAGAGAGGTGGAAATGTGGCTTAGACCTGATAAAAAGATGCCAGAGGGAAGAGGAGATAGAGACAATGGTGTGAGAAAGGGTGATAAAGTGTGATTGAAGAGAATGAGAGAGGAAGCAAAGCAGAGTTTAAAAAAGAAATCTGTAAGGAAAAGAGGATTGTGAATGGGATATGAAGAGGGGCAATAGCTCTGTGCCCTATATCCTCAGGTATACATTACCGACACAGATAAACCTGAAGTATCTCTTTTCTATTTTTATGATCTCATATGTCACTGTCACGTTACAAACTAAACCTTTGTCAGTCAAAGGTACAGGGGTAAGCCAAACTGATCACCTGCTTGTTTTCAGTTGTCATGTTCTGTTTTAAAAACTGATGTCAGAAGTAAAAACTCATCTTTTGAAAGCGCTGACATTTCCTCCAGCTTTTGGATTTCAAGAACTCATTCCCTGTCCAGTTGTGTTGCATTAGGTAGGTCAAGCGACTAAATAAAAATAAAGAAAATATTCAAAATTACGCACAGTAACACCTTATCAGTCTATCGCACTGCAGTTTCAACTCATTTATGTGCTACATTAATTCTAGAGACACATAAAGTGGGAGTGGTGGTGACTCACAAAATACAAGCCAGAAAGGTCTGTTGAACAGAGTCAGTATAATCCCATCATGGCCGCTGATCTGTATCTACAGCAGAACGGGCAGAGATAAGCATATAATTTAGTTCTGCTAAAGTTTGCATAATGACAGAAGCACAGAAAGGAAGTTGGGTTTCAGAGATTTGAACAGAGCTCAGTAAGTGACTCCCTTTATGTAATGTTTTAGCCCACCGAGCGGGAAAATGGCAGCCAAAGCATCAATTTCACAGTTCATAAGATATTCCTTTATCACTTTTGTACTAAGGATCATCAGATGCAGACAGAAGCTTGCGGAGATACTTTGACCTACTGATAAGAACGCATGAGACCATTTTTTAAGTCTACATGTTGAATGGGATGTATATTACTAAGGTGGTGTGGTAATTCTTATTGGTCAGTGAGCTAGATGATTGAAAAAAATTAGGAGACTGAAATTTTGATATAAAAAAAAATATTTAATGTGAAATAATTAGTTAGGGACTGTACTTTAACAAGAGATTAAAAGCTTTATTTCATAAAATTGTGTCATGTAACCAGAATCATTTTCTTCTCATTTCAGTCAGTGTGCATTGCCTTAGACATATGTGTCCCCATCTAAACTCTGAACTTAAACTACAACTCTGATTTAACAGCTGTTCAATCCTAATATATAAATCGATTTACCAGTTAGCAGCTAAAATACATGCATACATGATGGCTGGCCCTTCTGGGAGGAAAGAATAAACTGAAAATCTTATTCACCACAGTGTCCATTCCTAAATAATGCATTTTCAACTACATGACAGACAACAGTGAAGCAGAAACATTTTCCACTGTGACCCAGCAGTTTTTTTTTTCTTTTTTTTTTGTAGACAAAATAAGAAGAGTAAATGTTGGCATTCCCCCCTTCAATACAAATGTCAGAGGCAGAAAAAGGGTAGAAAGAATTGATATTCTTCAAGCTCTGACACTTTCATGAGCCAATGTAGAAAATGCTGGGGATCTGAAGAAAACACGCTTCTCGAAGGTGAAAACCAAATGAAACATGACATCTAAAGTAGGAGAGAAATAGGTAAGAAGATTTTAATATGTTGAGAAGGCAGAGTTGCCTCCCTGCTTGGAAAAGACAATAGCATGATGCAGTATTCCCTTCACTATTGCTCTCCACCTTCATTTATTATCTCAACCAGAATATCACAATGCCTCTTCACCCATGGAGACGATGACTGCTATGTGATTACTCACAGATTTAAGGTGTCATAGTCAATAAGAATAGCTAAATATCTAAGAAAAGAGGCACGTCCCGTACTTTCAAGGATTTGCCAGTCAGAAATAGAATACAGCTGCGATTTAAGGTAGTGTGAGATTGATTCTTATTTTCATTCGTAATCTACATGGAATTTTAAACTTTAAGACCTGGTTCACAATAAATCTTTAACATTCTCGATGGAAATCACCCACTCTGTCGTACTATACGTGAAATAATTTTGGGGAAATTTCTTAATAACTTGCAGGAAAACTATCGTTTGAAAATCCTAATTAATTTTACAGAAGTCACAGCCAGGAGGAACCACAGTCTGTTGCTGTCACCCAAGGATAGAAACGGTAGATTGTACTAAGATAAATCTTGCAGGAGAGTTGTGAACAGTTATGCTATAACTGCACACAGACATCTGAAAACTGTTTTTTTTTTTTTTCCAGCAGCACTTTTGATTCATAATCTTTTCACTCTTTGAGGATGCTTTATTTTAAAAAAATGCCATAAAATGAGTTTTGTTGGAGCTTTCTCTCTGTACAACTTTCATTATACAAAGTCTGCAAATATGTTTATCTTTGTCCATGCTGCTCTTAGTTACAGATCAACAGCCATGATAAGATTAGATCTACTCTGTGTTCAAAAGATTTTTCTTGCTTTATTCTTTTTCTCTTGTAAGTTGTCGCATCTGTGTCCATAAAATGAATGCAATTATAAATGAGCAGAGCAGTGGAATAAGCATCATTATTGTGAGTAATATTCCCACAAGAACTTTTATCCATGGTGGCTTGGTCTACACTTTCACATGGACGCATCAAACAGAACAAAAGTCTTTTCTAATGTTGAAAAGACTATAAATATTTTACATAAAAAGACAGTAGCCTAATCGAAAATTTTGCAGTGTGACTGATTTTTGTCAGTTTTGTTATGTGGGTAGTTTAGTCATGTGAATGAGCCCATTCTCATTTCACAAGGTAATTTTCTACTTTGAATTGTTCAGTGTTTCTATTCAGGCTTAACAGGGTTCAAACACTTTGTCAGAGTGAGGACATGAGGCCTTGTGAGGAGTGTTTGTCTGATGGTGAAAATGACTGCAAAGTACTTTTCGTCTTCCTCTCATTCCATAGAAAGCCCTTTCATATTCACTCAAACCTCCACATGGAACTTTTTGGAGGACACAGGTTCAAGTGAAGAGCTTTGTCACTCTGCCTGGTGGTTTGTTTTGATCTGAGAGACTGAAAGAACCTGTGGTTCAGCACTGCTATGATGACCCACTATGCTATCATAACTTGTTCAACTTATGCAGTTATGATAATTTGCACAAAACAAACCTCAGCACTGATAAACAAATTCTTATTTTATCTTATCTCTTTTATAAGTGATAGAGTTCATATTTATTGTATTTGAATATTTACCTCTCAATTTGAAAGCATTAGCCAGAAATGATTCAAAGAACATTTCCATAAATTTTCTGGTGTTACTAGTTTTCTGAATGTTGCTTATGGCTTTTTCTACTTTATTTCTTTCATACGGACATGTGGTTTATTATATTTCAATGCTGTTTGAATGAATAGGATTTTTTTTTGCCTCATTATATTTTATCTTTAGTATACTTTCTCCTCTTTTTATCATTTCACCCACCTTTCTTTTAGCAACTGCTCATTTAAATCCCTTCTTTTTTAACTATTGTTGAGAACATATAGTTTAATCATTTATTAAAATGGTAACAATGTACACTTCAAAAGAGAGTAAAATCATTTAAAAAAAACAGAAATGTTAGTATCCTACATCAAGTGAAGTTTTTGTCTTTTGTTGACTTTGTAGGGACGGTTTTGAGTTCATACAAAGTCAAATAGTTGTAGTTCACCCGCTGACTCCTAAAAGAGGCAGGGTGGCCATTAAACCACAAATGTATAAGAGCCAGTCTCCAAAATGTGTTTTAATTAGATGAAGCTGCAATTTTTAAAGCAATGTTAAGAAATAGATCATTTTTACTTGAGAGATTAAACAACAGAACAGAGACGGGGGTTAAAATATATAGAGGTTAGGACAAAAAAATAAGACCTGAAAACAAGGGCAGATGGACATGCACTGCTCAGAAAAACACAAAAATTATGACTTAATGCAAACAGCAGGAGATATGTCATGCTGTGCCATCCCAACAGGCTGAAGGGAGCATCGACTGTTAATCATAGGGACACCGTCCATGTGTTTGTGTAAATCCTCTGATCTGCCGCCTACAGAACAAAAACATCTCTTACTGTGTTTGTTTGCATGCTGGGACATGGAGGTACTTTGCTAAAGACTTTTGTTCTTAGTCTCCAGACTGTTTGAAAGAAATGTTTGATTTTGTTTTTTGAGCCATCTAAGACTTCAGCCAAGTTTTAGATTACAACCCGTTAATGGATAGTTCAGGCTTCCTATAGTGTTTAATAGTCAAAAAAATTAGACCAGATATGTGTTAGGATGCCCTTGCATTGCTGTAAACAGAGGACCACCTGCTACTGCAGGGTAAATCAGAGGAATTGGAGGCTTTCAGCTAAGAGTGATTTCTCAGTTTTTGACAGGTTGCAAAGTAAAAGTGGTTGTTACTCTCCCTAAGCTCCAAAATGGTGTTTTATAGTTGTTCTCTGAATGCTGTTTATCACAGTTTTTCATGAGAAACATTCAAGTCTTTTTTGTAAGGCTCAATGAATGCAAGCTACCACTGGGTTTAATATGAGTATGTTTTTGCCCAGCTCCTCTGGGCGGTGTGTCTCACTTCTACTCAGTCATTATATGTTTTAAGTTCTGATCTCCCTTCACTTTGAAAAAGACATCTTGGAGACTTTTATTTTTTTCTTACCTTTGTGATAGTGTGCATCACATAGTGGGGTCACTTGGAGTGGGGTCATACAAGGAATAAGTGTTTTGCTTGTTGCTTAACTATTTTAAGTGAAATACATTTAAATACACGTACAAAAAAATTTAATTTAACAAGTACCATCTCCTACAGTCTACCAGTCATGTTATTTAGAGGTGGTTGTTCAAATCCATGAGCTGCTTTCATTTCTCCCACTGAAATAAGGATTCCCTTAAAGGTGGACAGTCATAGGGAATCTATGGTAGACCAAAGATGGAACAATTACAAAAGAAACAAGGGATTGTCTAAAAGGAGACTACTAAACTTAGAAAGAAAAGAAACAGAAATTAGGAAGTGAGAACAATAGAGCAGAGAAGACCGGGAAACTACAAATTTAAAAAAAAAAAAAAAACAGTTTCTGGACTTCAATGTTTTAAATAAAACATTCGACTTTAATTGGTTCGGTGACGTGGAAACTTGAGATAATTAATCATAATTCTATTATGAAATTAAATATGACTTTCTGACTTTTAATGAGAAACTATGTGGGTACACTATTCCTTTTTTTATTTCTCTCCTTCTTTGCCCACACATCCTCTTTTTATTCAGCTGGAGTAGAGCTCACTACCTCTCCTGAATTTTAAAGTACTGAGAGATTTGTTCAGTCTTCATGTGCATCACTTAACTTTTTAACTGGGTATAATGGTGAATGATGTTGATTTGTATATTCTTTTTTAAACTCTTTCTCTTGCTTTTACTAATTTCTTACAAAACTGTCTTGATAATCATTGATAAGTACCCTACCCTATGTGTGTAACCCTATATGAATGACTACAGTCACTGTGCTTGCTGGTGAAGTGTCATATGGCTGGTAGAGCCATGCAGAGACAAGATGAAGAGTCTATCTTTGATCTGTCACTCTGGAATTCAGTGACTTATTTCTGCTTCCACTTTCAGAGTCGTCCTAATCCTCCACAGAGCAGTAACTCATCTACACACAGACGCTTGTGAGTGTGTTAGGCTTTTACCTATGGAAACTCTTTGGGAACAATTATCTCACACATAACGCCCGATTCTTTATGAAATCTCATATAACGTGGGTGTAGATGACACTATGTACAGCACTGAAAAAGGATTGCTGGAAAATTGCTCAAAAATAATATCTCTGAGGCAGGAGGGGTATACATTTTTTTCAATACAAATATCAAGAAAGATGCCGTCTGTTGAAAGTGATGCCCTTATTAATATTCTATATAAAATGATGTAAATATGTGAAAGAATTTATCAGTATTATTCAGAGGGATAAAACATCCCTCTGAATAATACAGGTGTCAACCTGTGTTATTCAGAGGGATGTTTTATCTTAGGGGATGCGAGAACACTGACATGCAACAACCTTTTTTGTATTTAGTTGAATTAAACTACTATTTCAGCATTGACACTTGTTGCAGAAAATGTTGCTGTGAGATATAAAGGTTGATGTTTGCCAGCTCTTAAAGAAACACTCTCTAAGAGAGTCACAGGGAAACAAAA
The DNA here is from genome assembly GCF_000485575.1 of Poecilia formosa. Lineage (NCBI taxonomy): Eukaryota > Metazoa > Chordata > Actinopteri > Cyprinodontiformes > Poeciliidae > Poecilia > Poecilia formosa. The sequence goes on from NW_006800137.1 coordinate 578,270, forward strand.
CTAACATTGTTTCTTTTTACCACAGATTATTTATTTAAAAAAAAAAAAAAAGAAATACAAAGCAGTGATCTGACAACAGTTGAACACAATAGTTCAAGTGACTGACCACCTGTCCATTCTGTTTTTTTCTTTAGTCTTTTTTTTTTTTTTTTGCATACTCTTATCTGTTGTCCAAGCAATTCATGCAGCTACGGGAACATCAATCCCACCTCAAAGTCTCTGGCTGTAGTCCAAGTCACAAAGATGGCGGAGGGACCTTCCAGTCTCCGTAAACTCCACTATCCTGCTCAGAAATCAGCAGTGCAAAAAAAAAAAAAAGAAAAAAAAAAGTGAAATCACTGAACAGAATGATCACCATCCAGCTGAACATAAACAGGACTCTAACCAACTACACACCTGTTTTGTGTAGTTGCAATGGGAAAGAAAACAAAAACAAAAAACAAACGTATACTTGCTCTGAAAGTTACTCCTCCTATGTTGAACTACACAGCAGGGGTGTGGGTCTAGTGCTCTCATTTGGATAAATAAACCTAACAAATACAAAACTTATAGACAGATTTATAGACAGATCAATAGTCTTTATGCTGGATGTGCTTGTCACTTACATAATCAATAAATGTGGAAGAGTTACAGTGCTAGTGCTGAAACATATCAATTGTTGCATGTTTTTGTTGTTGTTTTTTATGAAATACTGGATTTGATCATCCTTTGTTACCAAGAGATCAGAGTAAGTTTGTTATTATTACAATGATGGAACTAGAGCAATAATTTATTATAAAAGCACATATTTTAATGTGGAGACACAAATATGTCTTAATATTTTTAAGGCTACAATGTCTTTCTTTAGCATGTTAAATATATCGAGCGCTGTGCTCAATCTTCTCTTTGCCACCAACGCGGCAGCGCCCCTGGCGGTTGTGTGTGGAATTGCACGGATTAACTGAAATAACACTAAAGAACTTATTACAACGAGAAATTTAAGATACAAAATGGAAAATTATGTTGGGATGCCTATTTTCTTAATTATTGTTTTTATTTACCTATAACTTGTTTTTCACCCCTCTACATTAGTATTTATTTTCACTTACACAGTGCCTTAACTTCAGTGTAGCAATGTTGTCTTTGTTAGCAGGAGGGATATTTACAACATAGAGTGAAAGTATTAAATGGAAACTCTTGCAAAAATTCCTTACCCTGAATAGCTAATTTTGATGTCTTACTCCTGACCTTTATGTCTCATTAAGTGCATGTGCCTTGTACCTTGCAGCTAGTGAAAATATACTGTTCATGAAATATATTTTGATATAAAACAAAAGTATAGGAGAGATTTCAGAGAAAATCTGCTGTCTATAAATCACAGGAAGCTCTTTTAGGCATTGGGAAACTTTGTGGATGTCAAATGTAAAAATAAGCAGGATTACCAACTAGCAAACATCTGACATGAGACTCATGCATTTACTCTCATTCTTACTGTTACAGTTTCCCTAGACACGTTTCAGGAATGTAGTTGAATAAGCATGAGAAATGCTGGAAGTTCTTCAGACTTCCTTTCAAAACTGAAATGTGTTTGCTAGGCTTGAGTTCTAACATAATGCTTAATTTTGATGATGAGAAAGGAAAAGCATTGCAAAACTTGTGTGCAAGGTTGATAGGATTTATCAAATAATTTTGCAATTCTTAAAAATGACTTCAGGTTTCAGAAACTCTCTGTGATCAGATTTTTGATGTTATGCATAATACTTCTAAACCTACAGAGAATTACTGTAAAATTTCTGTGTATGATAGCATAGGAATAGAGAACAGTCGAGAACTTGGTACCAAAAGCCCCTTCACCTACCTTCTTGCCTAAGCTACGATAATTCTGTCACTGTTCAGCAAATTGTTTTACAATTCATTTGTTGCATTTTCCAATGTTTTCCAACATTTTACACACACACACACGTGCACACGCACACATGCATGCACACACACCCACACATACATTTAAAATGTAATACTTCTAATATAAGACATGGATGTGTACGAGTAAATTGATATAGCCATGAAAAGCTTATAGAATATGCTAAAAGACATCTGTACTATTCAAAATGTTAATATTAACATGCTCTATAGTTGAATTGTGTCTCAAAATATTGTGTGCTTTTGTGGAAGGGTGAGTATCATGGCTGACTAACAAAGATCAGCTGCTTGCAATTTACTTTCCTCAGAAATCTCAGCCATTGTCAGTTTGAAATCTTTAGATCATTTTCTTTGTTAGCCCCAGCTGTTTTCCTCTCAGCAAAACACAAAACCACAAACCTTGAAATGCAGTCAATACATGTGGGAAGACTGGGCTGTGGATGATTTCTTTTTTCTCATTCTGGTGTTACAATCCGTTTGCCATGCTTAGTGTTGTGGGTTTGTTCTTTAGAGGAAGAAATAAAAAAAAAAAAAAAAAAAAAAAAAAACGTAAGTACTAGGAAACAATTTGTGTGTTATTAACAGATCTATGATATATGATACATGTAATGAGGACAGCTTTTCACTAAGGTATGCCAGTTGCAGATATTAGTTTGGTGCATTGTGAAGCAGAGTCATCATTACTACCACCTTTACTTTCATTGGTATATCAAATTAAGTTCAGATTCATGACTCAAGTTCCTGACCCTATTTCCTTAATTATATTCAAAATCAGTGTTAAACTTAGCAAAGTTAGGTGTGATGCTTCAGTTATGGCTTAACTGGGCTGCATTTGAGACCTGCCTGTGTCAGTGATTGTATTTGATATTGGGGAGGTATGGCCAAGAAGCTAGATAGTTTAATGTATGGAGCTTTTGAAAGCACTGCCATTGTTTCTGCTGTTCTGCTTTATAACTTTTGAAAGGTCATTATGGAAAGGTTTCAAATAAAGGCTGTTTTGTTTAAGGTTAATAGGTTAGCTTTATGTGGCTGACCCCTCTGGAACTTGCAGTGTTGCAAATGATTAATGTTCCATAAGAAAGCTGTATTGGTGTACAGCAGGACTTCTCAGTTCAATGCTCCTCACTGTTAACTCCTATCTGAATTTATGCACATATTTCACAGATAGCAAGACTGCATGAGAAAAAGATTGCGTTTGAAAAGTTTTTTTTTTTTTTCTAATTAAGAAACTGGGAAGCTCATCAACTTAAATTTTAAAACTAGTTAAAGATTTTTGAATTATGTAACAACAATTTATATTGTTTTGGATCTTGTGTGTCCCTCTCATTTGCTTCTGTCTTCAGTTTTGAACTATTTCCCCATTTGTTTCTCGAGCTACTTATTTCTCTCTATTATTATGGTGGGTAAATGTCTGTAATTTTCTAGGTCTTCCTTACTTCTTTTTTTCTGAGCTTACATGTTTCTGAGAACTTGGTAGCCGTATGATTTTCCCAGATCAGTCATCTTTGTTTCAGGCTGTGATTTGTTGTGTTTGTCTCTTCAGCCTGTACTTAAATCATTTTTCTCTCTTTTACTTCACAAACCTGCCTTATATGTTTTGGATGACAAAAACAATCAGGACCAGACGGAGACTAAAGGGGAATTACTTACTATGAAGCTGCACTTGTTCCAAAATGCCACAGCATAGACACACACTTAGCTTGCCATCTGCCAGTAAGGACAAATTGATTATTATTATAAGTAGTTCGTGCTTATATTTCCATGCATGTTAGAATCCCTCTTTTATTGTAGTAATTGTGATTAGATTCACCAAAATATGAAGTAATGCCAGAAGTGATGACAGTTAAGACCGAAGATGGATTTGGCCTAATTCCAAAACGATGCTAAGCATGTTTGTATTAAAACTAAATTTACCAAATGCAGTTAGTCTTTCTCTTTATTTTCTTCAACTCGCACGCTGTTAACTAGTTAAACAACAGTAACAATTATTTGAGATTGTTTCAGCCGTTACCCAATATTCATCTGAATACATTATTTATTTGGACAGCACAATATCTCAGGTTGCACTCACCCCACTGATCTATTTCCCACCTGCAACTACTTAAAACACCACAAGGGGAAAATTCACAGAGAGTGGTTATTGGTTTAACCATATTCAGACAAAATGTACAGTAGATACTGTAAGTGATGTACTTTATTTCTGCCACAAAGTTAATTCCTTTAAAAAATAGTAAAACATTTTAAAGCTTTTTTGAGACACTCTTGAGGTCAGTCCATTACTATGTGTGTATGAACTGATGATTATAATTGGAATAAATTTATATGTTAAACATGCTACCAATTATTTTATTTTGTGATCAGTTGGTCATCTTTTTTCATTTTATTCTCCCTTTAATGCAGACAATAACCTGCTCAAAGAATTTCAGTCACATCATTGACCCAGAGATAAGGTTTCTGATATTCATAGAATATCAATACAATACATGTCTAACAGCCTTTATACAGCAAAGAACACTCCATCTGTTATTTTAGTGGAGAGACTATCATGTACCTATAACAGAAAAAGGAAAGCATTTTATTATCCAGATTCTGTTAGATTTCATTTTCAGCCTTAGAAAAAAAAAAAAAAACATACCTGGCTGTAGCTTTAAACGAGAGCAGTGATGTCAGAGATTTGCTTGAATGAGTTCGACATTCTTTAACTTTAAGAGATCCATCCTCAATAACACAGGTGAAGCAAGGAGATGTAGGGCAGTTCAACCATCCATTTCTACTGAGTATTGGTGGGCGTCAATCCTTTTCTGCAGTAAAGGAGAGCAGCAATTTTCAGCAAATTGCAGAGCTCTTTGTAAAATATTGCTGTCTTTTTTTCCTTTGGTCAAATTTACTGCAAAACACGTTGGTTTCCATCAAAGTCTGACAAGACGGCACGTTTTATTACTTTCAACCTAGCCTTTCTTTTTTTTTCCCCTTTAGTGAACATGTTTCTCCAGATCTTTGTTAACACACAAGGACTTACATATTCCTACATATTCTCTGAGAACATCAGAATAATATTTCAGTTATGTGTAAATACCTTACTCTTAAATTTCACAAAGACAGAAAGGGATTTTGCTTCTACAAGTAACTAATCTTGCACTTGGTAGAAACACAATGTAGAATCCCCCAGAGAGTTTATTAAAACCAACAAAAGTATTTGGAGTGATTTACATGGATAAGCTAAAACACCTTATGGATGTGCCTATTGTTTTGGTTGCCATCTTCATTTATTTATTTATTTTTTTCTGACCAGTGCATGGCGTACAATTACATACATTTTATCTGAGGGCACCTTTCTAAAATCCTAGATCACCTTACAGAGAAGATCAAAGAAATGATTAAACAGGCTTACTATGTTTTGGATGGATCATCATCAAGTGTTTTGTCACTAAAGTGTAATTTATTTTTAGACGATCACTAGCATGGATCTTGTGCTGAACAAAAATGTATTTTTCATCTAGGATTACTAAAACTGCGCTTTCTAATGAATTTAATGTTGAAGGTGTATTTTGAGTAGTGACACACCTGTTGACATAGGATTTCCATTATTTGAATCTTGACGAGTTCTTATGTGGTACCTGCATATGCTTTTTGTTTTCTTTCTAAGTACATGTGATACTGAAATTATTTCTTGCTTAACATGTTGGCTAATAACTGGTTAATGTATGAGTGTCTGTGATTTTACCTTGAACTGTGCAGTAAGGAAAGGTACTTTGTCTAAAACTGAAGACTAAACAGAAATTGCTATTATGTTACTGTTTTGGATTACAGATAAAACTGTAAAGATATTTTAGGATAACAAATATGCTTAGACACTGTATCTACTAAAATATCACGAGAAAGATGGGTTTGACTATTTAACTCCAATATAAAATAAGTTTCAAGTTGATCCTGACATTTAGCACACAATTGTTCCGGACCCTGACAGCATGGGGAAGTTTTTAAAGTGCTGCTGTACAGAGATCTGGTCTAATCTTAGCCTTTTCCTTGTGTGTCCCTTTACAAATGAAAATATATTTCCATTCTCAGCGTGAAATATAAACTAGAGCAGGGTTACAGAAACAGTTGGGCAGCACATATTAACTCTCCAAAACACGGTTCACTGGTGTCATATGTTCTTGTGGCAAGATGCTTCATAGATGGAAACTAATCTTAAAAAAAAAAAATTAATTAATAAAAAACAGCAGACAAAGAATAGCTTAGTTTTAGTTTGGAAAGTAATAACAGACATACAAACTTTAGCCTGTTTCAGCATGTGGTCTTAAACCTTTGATCAGGTGACGAACTGCTGGCTTAAGTGTAAATTTAATTTCAAGTCTTCTGTTTGCTGACATCTGTCATGAATTTTAAAATCATGGGTGTCTGGAGAAATACTGTCAGAATGCCCAGACTCGGGTTTTCTTGTGAGTATAATAAAACATTACAGTACTATTTGTGACCATGTTTATTTCCAAGAAGCTGATAGATTCACCAAAACCAATCCCAAAGGTTTGACAAACCTCGGGCTTTTTATTCTTTTTACAGGAAATAAAAAAGGTCATGCACTTGTTGCTACATGCTTCTTAAGGAGTGTGTGTAAGCATTTTCAGAGATGCGTTTTAAGTATTTGATTCATTTTCTCATGAATTCTGTATTTTTTTTATTTTACATATAAGCACATAATCCTTTCTAAGTTGGTGCACATGCATGTATTATTGCTGTTCAGATGCAATGATATGCATGTGCTCTGCTCCATATCATGTTATTTTAGGCAGTAGTGCTAAAGTTATTCACTCTTCTCTGCAAATCCTTGTTGCAATAAATTATTCAGTTTGCTGTGACATAATAGCATATGACTCATTAAATTTATATCCAGAAAGAAGGGATTTATTTATGTCTTGTATTTGATCAGAATAGTGAGCAGCTGATTGATCTGCGGGGGAAATGTTATTGAGACAGTGTTTAGATCCAGCGATTATGTAATTAAATTGTGGAGTCAGCTGATGGATAGGCTCATTTTCACAGTTTTCCTCCGTTTAATTCCCCTCGAACCACAAAGTAATGATGATGTAGCTTTGGTGTTTTTGTCTAAACACTAAAATGAACCATTTGTTTATGATTCTACATTAATCACAGTTTCAATAACGAGCTGCAGAAACCTATCATGTGACATTAAAGCAATGTCAATGGCGGTCAAGTCTGACATTTGCCGTGACGATGCAAAATGACAAACTCCTGTGGTAGTAATGGATTCACAGTCACACACTTTAATGAACTGGATAGTTTAATGTAAGCTGAATGAAAGTCAATCATCTGGTGGATTCTGTAATCAAATGTTATTAGTTAGGGCTCTTCACACCAGAGAGTGCAGTTTGCTTACAGTGGGAAATCAAACGACTAAACAAAAGAGAGAGAAAAAGAACCAATGAGAGAAACTGACATCTCTTATGTTATTTATGAACTTTAAGTGGGACCTAAAAACTTTGAAATCCTCACTGTGACAACATCATCAGCCCATCTTGCTTTCTGCTTTGTTTTTTGCATGCAGCTGCTTTTGTCTCAACAGCTATCTTCTCAACACACACTCTAAAAAAACAGCTCAAAATGATCATTTCATTTAGACATGCTGCGTACGTTTTCTACAAGCTGCCGTGGGTTTCTTACATTTGAATCAAGTACCAACGATTTGGCTGTTTGTTACTCTTCAATGCTTATTGTAGGATACCAGAAAGCATGAATACAGTAATTTTCTCTGTGTCAAGTCTGGTCTTTAGCTTCACTTCAAACAATAAAAACTAACAACCTGTGTGGCATTCCTTTAGTACAATAATTTTATTTGACTTACAAACATGGTAACTCCATACGGATCACAAAAATAAAGTTTTGGCTGAAAGAATATATTGTACATACAAGTTATTACTGTGTTTGTTATGAAAATCTTCCTCTCTATTTCAGCTTTGAGATTTGTTTCATATGTTTCTTTCTAATTATTTGTCCTGATTTCTATTTGTTTTCGACATGCTGCCTCTTGGACATTACCTATGGACCATAAAATACAGGTAAAACAAAACTTGTTGTGACATAGATTCTACATTAAAGGCAGCTTCAGCCTTTATGTGTTGTATTTAGTTTCTGAATCCTCACTTTTCATCACCACTGTTCAATTTTAGCAGTTGCAACATCTGCTACTCCGGTTGCTCTTGAATTCCTCCTTTTTTTTCACAGTGTGTAAAGAATCTTTCATTTGTAGGGTTTTTTTTCTTCAAATTCTAAGAATGATCTATATGGTGACCTATCTATACCTACATGTCCAGTGAAAGTTTGTAAGAAGTTTTAAACTTTTTCTAAGAGAATCTGCCATTTGTGATTTATGAGGGTGGACGTGAACCACAGCTGTAGAGCACTATGGCTTTAAAATCAAAGTATAATTTCCATTACACCTGTTCTGATTTATACTGACCGCTGGAGAAAAGCACCAGCCTGCTTGTTACTCTATAAGAATTAAGCAGGTAGAGACGATTGATGGATAGCTCAGCCACAACATAATAGTATAATCCTGCTCTCCACAAACCCCTAAAGTGCTAATATTTTGTAAAACTTTCTGACTTATAGATGGATAACAATAATTTATGCTTTACTTTCCTCCTCTGCTTTCCAGCCACCTGTCATTCAGTTGACAGTGTCTCATAGAGAGCTTTTAGTGTCAGTTTTACTGTTAACAGATATTGACCAACTACGTCACTTAATCATGCTAGGCCACGACGGATGTTGGAAATGAGGGCTGGGAGTATTGAACAGAACATCTGAAACTGTCCTCCCAAGTTGCTTTAGCCAGTTTAGCTTTGGGTTCTAATTGTCAAGCTAATTTGCGAACGCAACACTCTTGGTTAGAGCTCATAGATCCTTTATTTACAACCAAACCATGCTTCCTTTGTTCTGATGTGTTGATCAAATTGCTGACTTTGCCTGAATTCACACCACAAGATTTCTATCACTATGTCATGAATAGCATTTCCCTTTACACTGGAGCAGCCTTAAAAAACATAAAAAAAGACGATATCCCAACCATTTATTTCCATATGTGTTGCATGATGGTGGGGCATTTTCTCCATGATTATTAATTGCTTGACATGTACCTTCTCCATAATGCAATATTTGATTGCATCTTTCTGGTCACACTCGTAAAGCATATGAACGTCAATCGTCTTGCCTTGTTAAAAGTTTTTGCTGCAAATCTGGGATCACACCAAGGTCTGCCAGTCATTATGATTGATGCCTGATATTCATTGATGTTGAATCCTTCCTCATTAAAAGTTATACAATAAAATGACATGTTTGGTTTGCATCTTTCTCTGTTTTTGCAGCCAACCACTGAACATCTTATGAAAATGTTTACAGTGAAATCAATTAAATAGAAGCGATACTAGGTTATCAGATCTGTTTTTTGACAGGCTTTGCAGGAGCGCCTAGGTTGTTTTGACATCCATTATGGCAGATTGGGGAGCGTTCTGAGGGGACTGACGTCACATGTAAAGGGTCAATTTGGATTGTTTGTTTTCTGTAGAAAAATCAACCCTGATTTTTCTACAGAAAATCAGGGTTGTCTTTAAGCCTAATCTTATTTTATTTTTTAAGAGATTTGAGGTCCCTAACAAAGTTGTAGTTAGTAATGCAACACCAAAACTGTGCTCACAGTGAAAAATGTCATTTTTGGATCAAAATGAGAAAAAGATAGACTGAATGCCAGTAAGTGTTGCTCACTTACATTTGGACAAAAACACTAAAATAGAGTTTTACACATGGATGGGATGCTACAGGCAAAGCAAAGAGAATGAGGTGGTATTTTAGTTTGACAGCGTTCATACAGAGTAGTTTACAGCAGATATGTGTTTTTAAAAGACAGGTCTATGGTGAAATCTTTTGGGAGGACATGGTCTGAGAGGAGATTTGGATGCGAAAACTATAACAAGTCTGCAGAGAATTGCCAGGAGAATCCTCAGGGGATTAACTGAGGGGTTTTTCTTTTTGGGCAAATTCTGTACAAACCATGAAAGACTTTAACCCCTTATTGTTAAGGGGGTTAACAATAAGGGGTTATTGTTTTTTTCTGCTTATAAATGAATACATATTTTACTAATCAATAAGTCAGTATTTACACTAATTTCGTTTTGACTATCTTTTCACAAACTGCTAAATTTTGCCTCATCATTGCTAAATAAATAATGACATTGAATGGCTGCCACGGGGGATTCAAGGATTTCTCAAACATGCATGACAGAATTAAGCAACACTCAAAAAATGTTTTTCATGAGAAAATAACATCAGAACATGAAGTTATGGGTGTCAACACCAATACAGTTTGAAGATTTAACCATATCTCTGAGAGAGATTATTGTAAATTACATTCTAAGGAGGCTGTTTTCTTCATTAATTTACATCCTTTAATTTCACAGCCTTCCTCACTTCCAAATGGAGATAATCTGACTCTTCTCAGGGAGTTGAATCAATTATGTCTCCCACTGGAACACGCTACCTGGAAAAAAGCCCAACCTGACCAAATATTCTGGACTCACTGTAACCTCGGTCTGATGCTGGCAGGTAGCCTGCATGGTTCACTGCATCATACTGGGAGGTGGAGCTAATAAGAGAGATGGACAAAGCTTGGTGAGAAGAAAAGAATGGAGAGCAACAGGCAATTTGAATTAAAAATAGAGAATAGAAAAGTTGAAATGGTCTTATCTTTCTTTACATTTGTAGCATGATTGTAGCAATGGGCTTGTGATGTGTGCAGCTTCCCTGGTGACACTGCAAGGATATGTGTGTTTAGAAAATGGAGGGACGCATGGCAGAATTTTATTTAAAAATAAGGACCATTGACTTTTGTATTTCCTTTGAGAATAAGCACTATTTATTTAGAATTTGAGTGTAGCTAAAAGAATCACTGAATTCATCTCTGACTATTAGTTGTTTCAATATAGCAAAAACAGGAAACAGACTCCAACATAAAAGCTCACACATTTGAAATGGTTAAAACTTAAACAAAATACAAAACTGTAAGTATTGCTCTGACAGCTATTTTGATAGCTCATTAGCAATCCAAGTAAGTAATTAATTGACCTTAGAGGAATGGTAGCTTTTGAAAATTGGTTACTGTGCACGATCACAGTGCCCATTCCCTACACTGAACTCGGTAAACTGTGCTGGTTGGTGATGTGCTTCATCTAAAATGAGGAGAGGGCAATGGGTGTGGATTTGATCTGTCATTCTGATTCATTACATCTGAGGTTCACTGGGTGATTTTTCTTTTTCTTCCTTGCTGTATTTCAGCAGTCTTCATCTTTCACGGCTCAGCAACTCATCCACCCACGGTGTGCGTGTGCAGTATGTTTCTGCTCTGAATGAGTGAAAAATATTATGTCCTTCTGTTAAACTGTCTAAAAGAAAATTAAAATGCAGAGATCATGGCTTTATTTGAAAGTTTAAAGAACATATAACTAAGTTAATCTGTATATTATCACGCGTCTTGGGTGTGTTCTTGAATTTCACCAGAGCTTTTATTCAGAGTAGTGTATTTGAAAAATCAGTGTAGAGAAATGCTTGTATTTTAAAGTTGTACGTAAATGGTTATGTTTTAATTTCAAAAGCAATCCAAGGTTACCAACGTAAGTTAGAGTGACAAAAATGTTATAGCTTTTCAAGCTATTTGAAAGAAAGAAAAAAAAAAAAAACTGGCATTTCTGAACAAATACCAACCAGCTTTCTTTACCATGTCCTGGTTCTTGAAAAGCCCGAAAGCACAATAATGCATAAAATGCATACATACATACTTTCCTCCTTTGGCAATCATCTCAAATAAAACTGACAGATTTTTAAAAATTAAAGGAATGAGAGCCAAACACTGACCTTTTTTTTGGACCATAGTAGCAGAGATAGTCGTGGAGGATGACAGGTCAGTGCATTGACTTCAGTTTAACATAAAGGGAAGACCAAACACGATTTTCAAATTTAATCAGAAAAGTGAAATGTCAGCCAAAGTCAACATTTCAAACAAGAAAAAAAAAATCTAATTTGACTTTGTTAAATATTCTTTTATTTTTGCGATCGTATTGTACTGAGTAAAGCATAATTGATAGCTTTAATCGGTTCTGGTCAAAATTTAAACATAAGCTTTTCTATTGGATTTTGGATTTGTAAAACTGACCCTGGAGGAGTTGGTGCCTCACCAGTCATGAACCTCACCGCACATCACTGGTTTATTACTGGTTTGTCTTGTTTTGACAAACTGTCCAGGTGGTGGCCTTTTGCCCAATAACAATTTAAGACTGACACCATTCTTGGTCCATTGAACCTCTCCTAAAAGCTTCAGTGATTCCTATTTGTCTCCTCCTCCTCATTTCATGCAACATGACTGTGCTAGTGATTCGGGCAAAACTGATGTATCTGGAATAGCAGCAACTTGTCTGCACACGCGACTCATCTGAGTAGCCTTGTTCTTTATAAGAACTGATCCAAAGTAAAAGTCAGATGACAGCGTTGGCGGAGTTGGGTCTGCTTGTGTCAGAGACTTAGCACATTATGTTTTATCTTCTGTTGGAGCAGTGTATGCTTACTGAATGTGTCTTGCCTATAGTGACAGAAGCTTTGACACTCAGAGCAAACACACGGGCACAAACTGTGCAGTTGAACAGACAGACACAATGTAGCTCTCTTTCTAAAGAGTCTACAGTGCTCCGTTTCTGTGTAGACAGCTTGCTGGCTCTCCTGAGTATTGAAAAAAATAAAAACAAACAAAAAAAACTGTCTAGACTTTGAGGATAAAAATATTTCTTTTCTGCCTGTTTTTGATGTGTTTTTAGTTGTGAGTGCATTAGGGCTCTTATGAATCAGTTCACACAATTAACTAAACCACACATCAAATTACCAGAACACCTGAGATCCTGTTTGTTTTTTTTATTTATTTTTATTTTTTTATTTTTTACCTTTGCTACTTAACTATGTAATGTTATAAATAAATATTATTCACAGATTCATCTTTCTTCTTCAAGCCATGATTTGTATCTGCATGGTTAAGTGAAGCTGCCAGAACCATACGTTTCACAAGATATAGGCTTTGTTCTTCCCCAGTCGCTTTCTGTTGTGTGTCCTCGGAGAATTACCTGTTTTTTTTTAACATGTAGCTGTCATGTGTTGTCATGAATCGTCATGTCACCCATTTTACGGTCGCAGAACACGAAGTCTTATCTCAAGTCTTAGAAACTTATGTCATGTGCACATGACATAAGTGCACTGATTTTCTTTCAAGCTGATGATCACTACTGTATATAGAAAACTGGCACTGACCTTTACTTTGCAGAGTCCTTGTAAGGCAAAATCATTCCACAACCAATGCACTAACTGGACATGAAATGCTTGGTAGATGACAGTGTGAAGGACAATTATTGCAAGCTAGACATTTTTAATTTTCGCTAGCAAGCTGTTGTTATAAAAGAAATAAACCATAAAACAAGCAAAGAAGAAAAAAGATTTTGGACCATATGTAGAAAATGTGTTTTCTCCTACATGATGAGGGTCAGTAATGTGGTTTGATGGCTCAGGATGCTTTTCCTTTACACCTGCATTATGTCCGCTTCATCTTATTAAACGACAGTAGGCTGTTAGCTAATTATATTAGTACACTTAGTTAACGTGTACTCTGTTGACAGGCGAATTACCTTTATTCTCAGTTAACTTTGATAGTTGGTCAAAAAGCCGATTCTGCAGTTTCAGGATATGAGAAAAGCAGCAAGACGAAAGCTCAGCTCTGTACAGAAATACTAGCAGTACTATACACAAAAAAGTAGAATAAAACACAATACATAATCTTGAAGTGTAACAACCGTTAGTTGAAAATACTCAAACATCTAGTATACTAGTGTGTTACAATGAGATAACAGGTAACAGAAGCATTATGACTGTAGGCTAAGGACAGTTAAGTCAGGAAATACCTAATGCATAAATAGTGAATGTGTCCCTACTCCAGAATACCAGATTCCTGTGACTGTGTTGCCATCTAAGCATCCGACCACATGCTGCAGAAGCTTGTTAGCTCCAAATTAACTGCCTCTTTTGAAGTCTTTTTATCTGTCATTTGTTCTTCCATGCTTGTCATGACAGTGAGCTCAAGTGAAAACTTAATCCTCTCCAGATTAATCAGGGGAATTAGCTACACCTAATACACCTGTACTGTATATTTCTGGCTGATTTCTTCACTAAAAGCTTAATAAAAGTCTTACTTTTACTAAGACAAAGACAGTTACTCCCAGTCAAGAAACATAAAGCTCCAAAATCTTTACCTTTAGAAGAACTACATGCAATTAAACTGTCTTTGACTGCATGCAATTGCATTGCAATCTTAATGTAATCACAGTTCATAAATTTGTCACTTTTAGAGGACATTATATACTTAATGTCTTTCCATCTTCTTTGTAATCATTTATAAATAAGGGTGATAATGGCCAGAGTTTGCTGAGGTTACAAATTCTGTTGGCAAAATCTTACACAATAATCCATAATTCCGAGGAAACAACTTGATTTTTTTCTTCCTTTTTTTTTCTTCTGTCTTATGTTTGCACATTTGTTTCTGCTTCCTCCCGGACTTTTAGGAGCACATCTTATGTTTTTATGATAGGGAATATGTTATGCAGCACTGGTGTGTTTGATCTATTTGCCAAAAAAGTACAATCCAGAATCTCTCTTATTTTAGACAGTTTTCATTCTTATTTTATTTTATTGCATAAATCTACATCAATATAAATGTTGTTTAGCAACAATATTTGCTACACAAATGTTTAGCAAAACATTGATCTATTTATCTGATCTATGCATGGCAGCAGGATTTCAAGAGTCCTTTCTGAGTTGACCACTATTTCAGAGTCAGTAATATTAACCTTAGTCTTTTTGGAATGATAAATTCTAAGTTGGTGGTCTTCTGTTACTGTTCGCTCAGTACGAGCTAACCAAATCAATCTTTAACACGGCACATTGCATAGATCAAATGTGCTGCCAGCCACCTCAAAATATTCAAAAGCAAAGATTAAGGAGAATATTAAAACTCCCATGGAACCCATAGATCAGCTCGGCTTGTTGGAGAAAAATGTCAACTTTGGCAGGAAGCTTCAGGCTGCTTGACATGGGAGGTTGCAGAAAACTGAACTCTTCCTGAATATATACAGATACCAACTTGTCAGATTTGTATATATTTATGGCTAACTCTGTTCTTTATGAGCTAATGAAATGATGCTTGTTGTAATGTATGAGAAAAACAATGTGCTGGTTACATTAATTGGTAGAGTTTCATAATAGTTACATATTCTGCTTCAAATTTAAACTTATTTGGATGCAAATACAAATTGTAACAAACTCCTTCTTATCCAGAGCCTCTAAAACCTGCAGATATTTCTGAGTTAAACTAGATAAATTTTACTATCTGGGGAGGAGAATCAAGTATTTCTTTGTGTGCACATTTGTAGTTGACACCCTTTTTGATTCTCACCCCACATCTTTCACATTGAGTGTCATAATTTTGTTTCCCTTTGGGATTAGTCGAGTATATTTTTATTTGAATTTGATTTAACTGAATGTGTTACCTTCTATAAATGCATGCTGTGTCATTTCTTGAATACTGTATTGGTGCATTTAATGTTTGTGGCAAATCACCATTTCTTTACTTACAGAGAAGGTTAATTTTTGCATAAACCAACATTACTCTCACTTGTTGAGAACTTATACAGGTTCTTCCTTAGAATTAAGAGATGTGGTGTGACTTCTGCTGCAGCGGATAAGGTTGATAAGTATTAATAACACACTTTTCAGAAGTTATGTGGTTGCCTGTAAACACAGAAGAAGGAGACGTAATAGAGTCTCCTCATATCAGATGTGAGCATAAAAGAGGAATGCAGTTCTGGGACTGCTATCTACTTATGAAAAAGACCTTTTTATGTGTGTATTATTGTGGGAAATAGGAGAGTTGTGCAGGTTTGGATTTAATAAAACGCCTTCTTGTGTAAGTACTTACTAATAGAAGTGATATAATGTTGGATTTTGGGACTTAAAATATTCAGAATCTGGTTTGAATTCATCTCAGTCTTTACTCAAAAAAGCGCCAAGTCTAGGGATAAATCTTTCTCATCCGATTGCTGCTGTAGATCCTCTTCCTTGTGAATGTTTTTTTAGGTGGATTATTTAATCGGTGTGAAACAGAATCTCTCCATCATGACTTTATTAAAGTTCTTGTCAGGACAGAAATGAAATGGTATATTTCTTTAGCCTCTGCTTGGTGATTCACAGAGGTGACTCAGCACCCCATATGTGTTTTTAAAAAGATCAAAAGCGAGGACAAAAAGAAGTGCGCAGCATATGCAGAAGGCCAAACAGTTTGAATTAGCAAACTTTTTGGCTAATTCTTATTTTTTAGTTGTTACTGGTGAATATATACATATGTTTTACAAAACAGGATAACGATGTTATTTTATCAGATACAAAAACGAAATTGTTCACTGTGTTTAACTTTGTGCCCGTTCTATTCAGTCTATTATTGTACTTTCCACTTTCTTCAAAGTCTGCATCCACTTCTGGAGTTTCTACATTAATAGTCTGTTAAAACTGGCTGGAAGTCTGCAATGGTACCACAAACAAGCAGGACATGGGGTCAAATGCAGATGAAGAACGGGTTTCTAATAAAATGGAGAGAAACAGGCTCAAGTGATGCTGCCTAAAGAGACTCTCTTAGCCATTATTGCTCCTTGCTGGAAGTTTTATGAAAGAGACCTGATATGCTGTGGCAGTTATTTGTATGGAAATTTGGTTCAGAAACACATCACTCTCTGGAAAACAAAAAGAGCTAGGACAAGACGTAAAACGATGTAGAGGCTTTTGGCACAAGTTAAGCACAAGTCGAACGTGTGTCATGTTCATCTTTTGTAAGCAATATTCCTTTATTTTGCAAGCAGTAAATTGTAAGGGAAAAATCAGCAAAATCCTGCACAGGTAAGTTTAAAAGCAAATCATTGAGGGTGAACAATGTGGATAATCTCAGGTCGCAGCCTTTGGTCTCCAAAGAAGATTAAGTAGAAGCTCAAACCCATCATGATGTAAATTAGCTGGTGAGTCTATTGTACTGAATTACACTTGATTGTATGTACTTTATATGCCTGTTTTATGCTTTTCTTTATTTAAATTTTAGTAAAATTAAAAGTATGTTATTTTTACATTCTTGCCTTGGTTTTGGAACTCAGCACAGTGGTAAATTAATTTTAGGCTGCTGTCACAGTTTTCTGTCTTTCCATGTGTGCTTCTATTTTGAGAAACATGTACAATGAAGATCTAAACATTGTGACAGGAAGGTGATTTTGTGGTGCAGTGATGTCTTTGAAGTATGTGTGCAGCTTTTGATGAGCTCCCATTCAGAATCAGGGGTGTACAATCAGTACTATCAGTGGATTGGACTTCAGAGTTTTACTCCATTGTGACCTGAATACATTACCATTACTTCTCTGTGATTGGCTGTCTCATTTTCTTTTTATGTTGGAGGATAAACTGACTGAGGATTACATTTAAATGCTCTACGAATGCACCCAAGGGGTCAGATAATTGTTGGCTGATATAATCATAAAAACAGCTTAAATTTCCCTCCTGGTTTGAAGGATCCAGGCCGTATGGGTTAGTAAATCATCTGTGCAGCTTAGCATGATGTTATGTAATATTATTGGGTCATTGCTAATATATTTGAGTTGCAGTTACTGTGATTTTGTAGCACGTATGCTCATGTGGGGTTTCGTAGTGTGAGATAGTTGCAGTCCTGATGTGGGGGAACTTTCCAACATATCCAAAGAAAATTGTGCCAGACTGTTTTATCTGGTGATTACATTGTGTATGTATGCATTAGCACTAAATCCATAGGAAGGCAATGTGATAGCGTTGTTTCCTTATGGTAAAATGTTTTTTTTTTTTTTTTTTAACTAATAAAAAGGTTGATATGCAATAGAATAAATTGTACTACTAGTAACACTATACTAAGATGGAAAAATAAAAAAAACCCTCACATTTCCTCATCCACACGCCTGTGTAATTCTGATTGAAGCACATTATTGAATGTTTCAGTTCTCTTCCAAAATATATTTTTTAACACTGAACATAATGTTTGTCACTGACCTAAGAGCTCTAACAGAAATAAAGTCAGAGGGCTGACTTTTTTTTTTTTTTTTTTACTTGTTGCTCTGTATTACGGAGAGAGCCACTGCCAAGGTATCTGTGTTGGCTTGTTTGATTAAGAACATAGATTTGACCTCTGATTTAGTTTCAGATTCACTTCACTATATTTCTTTATTTACTAGTTTTTTTTTTTGTTTTGTTTTTTTTTAATCAAACAAACTTCCTTGCAGGGAACTTAAAACAATGTTGTACACAGTTACCGGTCTGTTCACTTGCCAGCGACCACATGGTGTTAGGGTCTGTGCTTGTAATGCCATGCGTCACGCTGCCAGGGCCAGCAGAGGTTTCAGGAGTGGATGTGACCCGCAGTAAGGTTAAGGCAGAGACACCAGGCAGGAAGCCAGGATAGAGCAACATAACATTATTTACTGCCAAGGTTAGACACCCGCACAAATACACACACATGATCACACACTACAATTCTTACCCAAGACTGCACAGCTGGCTGCGAGCAAGCAACACAGAATCACTCCCCCACCTGCACCACTGATCTATTGGCATAGAAAACTTTTAGCCATAGCAAACAACAAGGAGAAGCATGTCATAGTTTGGGGACAAAAGGCCAAAGGTAAGATACATTGACGGGCAATGGCAGAAGCAAAGTTTAAAATGGCATGGCACAGCGTATCCCACAAAAATAACAGAATGAACAAGACACTGCTTGGGGATATATTTATCACTTTAAGGTGGCAAAACTGATTGGTTTGTCGTGATAAGTTTCATGTGTTCATTTATGTGTCCCATAAATTAACATATTTTGGTCCAAACTGTGCAGACTGACCTCATAGCAAAAGTCAAAGACTTTTCGAAGAAGCTGGCTGAAGCTGGTAAAGACCAGGCCATTATCTACAGTGAAACATGTTCTGTACCGACATGGGCTGAACCTATGCCCATGTCGGTACATGGACGGTGCTGGAAAATGTTTTAGTTAGATTCAAATACTCCAGTTTCTTCTGTTGATGTAACAACACTGCATGGGCTTCAGTTATACGTACTGTCAAAAGGATACACAGTTAGGTTCTACAGTTTGAATCCAGCCTTTTTTAACTACAGAGGACAAAATGGAAACTAGTCTGATTTTTGGCCTGCTGTCTTGTGTGTGTGGGGTGTTTGTATATTCTGCATTAAGAATGAACACAGGAGACCTCTGAGTGTTACTATTTGATGACTTGAGAATGAGAATATGCTAATCAGAGAACCTGTGAAGTGAAATGATCTGCATTACAGCATGGTTTGACCACGTGTGAAGACGAGGCGGGATGCTGAGCCGTGGACTAGAGAGAGTCTGTAATCTGCCCACTCAGGAATGCTCTGTAGTGATAGTTTACTAATCCTTTTCAACAAGAGCCAGTGCCTCTTTGGTTTTTGACACAAACACACACATACACACACACACACACACACACACACACACAGTGTGTCTACACTCAGTATTTATTTCTATATTCACAGGGATTTTGCATTGACTTACAATTATTTTTCATTAATTTATACATCCTGACCCTGACTCTTATCTTACACCTAACCATACCTAACCCCAAATGTAACCTAATCTCTATTCATCTCTGAGTCCCAAACGGATCTGCTCAGCCAAAACCAGTAGTTCTCCTTATGGGGCCCAGGCTTTGAGCATGAACTTAACAGATACTGCTTCTGTTACTCTGCTAAAAGACACATGTCGAAGGAAACATAACAGAATATAACTAAATTTTAAATGAACTGCACCTTAAATTTGCTCTCTTAGGTGAAGATTTTGAATGTACATATGTAAACCGAGTCCCCTCTGACATGACAAACATTTTGTCTCAAGTGGTATTTAAGAGCATAAATACAACAGATGGCAAATTTAGAATAATCTCTTTCATTTTGGGCATGTGTCCTTTCTTCCCCAGCAGGTTTTGTCACTGTGCTAATATAGCTGTTTATAACTCGTGCATTACAACTAATCTTTATATATGTTGGAAAAGAAAACAGATTTGAATTAACTGCCTGTGCACTTCTTAATTTGTTTATTTCAGATATATGGAAAATAATAATAATAATTACATTCTATTTTTACCTCTTCATTTGTGCAATGACCTTAGCTTTTCCATTAATTTTAATACTGACCTACTACTAGGTTTGCTGAATTTGCCATTAAAAAAAAAAAGAGCTTCTTCTAATTCTAACAATCGCTAAAATAAATCATACCTCAAAAACACCTACTGACAAACATCAGGCCTGAAAGAGAGTGTGGTAAAAACACTCTTCGAGGAAGTACATGGTGCAAACTTGAGGTGACAAATCATGTTCTATCAGTGCTGTCAAACAAAATTACAGAAATATCAGCATCACTTTTTGAACCATTTTTTTAAAAATCTATTACCTTGAAAGGCATTTTTTTTCTCTTCTTTTTTCAGCTTCATCTTTTGAAATATCAACTACTAGTGAGCACAAATTTGACAGAGTATTTTTTTATATTAAATATTTATATGAACTCTGAAAAGAGACTATATTCAATCAAATTTAGTTTTTATGTTTATGCCAAGTAGGATAATCAAAATGGTTTCCATCTGCTAATTGCCAGGATAATGAAAGAGGAGAACCTTTAGACAATATTGTATAACTTTTTCTGATCTGATTGAAGGAAACCAGATATACTGAATAAAAAAGACATGCACATTTTTTCTCACTGACTGAAGTTAAATCAGACCAAACGTTTCTTGTTTTAGGAACATTTTTAGAGGGTTTTTGATTTTTGTTAATTTCTTCGAATTAAGAAGTTTACACACATTTAGTCATCAGAGATAAGTGCATTTCAAATTGTATGACTTGGGCCAAACAGCTTTTAACAACAACTTGCTGAAGTTCTGGCCCATTCCTCCTGACAGAACCGATGTAACTGAGTTAGGTTTGTAGGCGACCTCGAAACTGAGAAGTTATGCAAATGCACTTATACATACTCTCCACCCCTCAGTTTGAATTAAGGCCACCTCCTCGCACAATGTGAACTTTCCACTTTAATAAAAACAGAGTTTGTTCTCTTCAGCCAGAGGCATGATGAGGGTCTCCTTTGTGACCAGTTGTTGGTCACATACTCTCTCATGTTCCACTTGTTTGCCCCTCAGCTTATCTAAAGTTAGACAGCCGTCCTCCTTCCCACACCATCGTCTGAGTGCCACAGGCCAGAGCTGCTGTCAATTGGTCTCACATGAAGCGATCACACACAGTCTGACATCCTTTCCTGGTCCTTCAAAGTGGAACAAAACTCCA
Source organism: Poecilia formosa (assembly GCF_000485575.1). NCBI lineage: Eukaryota > Metazoa > Chordata > Actinopteri > Cyprinodontiformes > Poeciliidae > Poecilia > Poecilia formosa. The sequence continues at coordinate 599,687 of NW_006800137.1, forward strand.
GCTATCAGTAAATTGGTACTCTCCAAACACCCTCCTCCGTTAATATAGGACTTCAATGTTAGTTTTTCACTTTGGTAGTATTTAAGTGGGAAGATTCAACATGGATATGTACTTTATCCTTTAAGTGTACTTTAAGTGTTCTGAGCAATCGTGTAAAAATGTGCAAATAGCCTATTTTTCTACTAATTAAATGAGTTGAAGTTAATGAAATACATGAACTCGTTAAATACCAAATGTGTTTTTTAAAAAAGCATAAAACCCACTGTAGTCAATTAACAATTCCCACTGATTCATCAGCATATAAAAACATTTCCCAGTTAACAATGGCCATCGGACCCATAATTATGTTACAATTTATTAGTGGCATTGCAAGTCTTGTGCCGTTCCTTGAGAGAAACTGTTTGAAACTCGTGTGTATTTTTACTTTGTGTCAACTTCAACTGCTCTGACTGCAGATTTAATACTCATTCTGGATCATAATCCTAAATCAATTAAATATGACCCAGAACAATTCTGGGCCATATTTAATTGACCCAGACTTAAATATGGGTACTTCTAACCCATTTATTTTTGCTTTTATCATATAAAACATTCTAACAATAAACTAATTACATTCACAGTCAGGAAGACATCTGCCTAGGGGCATATATTTAAAAGATGAAGGGAAAAATACAAGTAAGTTTAAAAAAATGAGAAGGGAATGGTAAATCTTGGTCTAACAGCATGGCGGCATTCTTTTTTACTTTTCTACACAGTGCAACGTCGGATGTCTTTTCTCTATTTTCAGTCTTTTTCTCTGATTTTCAGTCTTTTGTTGATCACAAGCAACGCAAGCAGATAGGGGTAAACAAATAAAACATACTAGTGATAACACAATATACACTTATGTCATGGGAAACAAATGGCTGATTCCAAGATGTTACTATATTGGGTGGGTGATAGAGTCACGTCATTGTTGCAAATGTCTGGCATTATCAGCTTTCGGCCAGTAACAAAAGGCTGCTAACAGCCACACAGGGCAGAGAGCGACATGTTCTGACCTCCAGAGCTTTGATAAAACCAGCTGCAGCCCAAGTGGCCATAATGTGTCCCAGTTGTAAAACTCAGGACTACCACAGGCTGTAACTAATGTTTAAAAAGTCACCTTGTCCTAATTTAAAGATGACATGAGGTACGAAAGATAGAAACAGATGATCACTTTTGTAGTGAAGATTTGGTTGTTTTTTTTTTCTTTTCTTTTCTTTTCTTTTCTTTTTTTTAATAAGTAGAAAAAAATGGTCGAGGGTAAGAAAGAGGCCGACGTCTATCTTGACTGGTATTCTAAGAGAGACAAAACTGGAAGGAAAGGTGGTGGTAAGAAGTTTCTCATATCGGCTGGAAACAAGATGGAATTATGTTTTTCAGGATGTCAGACCACCTTGAACAGTGAACATGTGAAAGGTGTGTAATCTTTCATCATGACTTGATGAAATGTCTGCTCTCCAGCTGTGTGGGTGACAGGTCTCGGTGTCCTTAACAAAACAAACTCCGTTCAAGTTTTATGGGAAAGAAATATGATCTTTTGGCTCTTTTAATGGTTTTAGTCATTTGTGACTTCCTTCCTTTACTTCTTGGTTATTTCGCCCTCTCGTAGCTCCAGATCAAGTCTCATTATTATCAGAAAAAAATAAAAAAAGCTTGGACTTCACTGTGGTTGAAGGCTTTAACTGAAAAAAATTCATTTGACAACTAATCTCAGATGTCTATCAAATTTAAAAGAGCTGTCAGAGAACCCTCTAAGGTGTGGTGATGAGAGATGTCAAGGAGCAGAAGACCTTCCACTATGCTGCATGAAAATCCAGATTTTCTTTTATATTTCAGGTTTAATCAGTACATCTAATCTCAGACTTGTGACATTTTTTTAAGCCAATGATGTAAAGATACAAAGAGAGATGTAGCTGCATGATGTCTGTTGACAATATCTCCTCTTATGCCTGCAGCAGTTTGAGAAGAGCACTCCTGCTTGGGGTTTGATCTTGTTCCCCATCTTTTCCTTCTATCCTGTTTGCATATCAAAGCTCCAACCTGCAGAACTCACTTCCCTTTCGACGCACATCCCATCCTTTATGTTGGAGATATATATTTTATCTGTAGAAAACCAGAACAGATTAACATAATGTGCTTGTAAACAGTGTAATACAAGAGTAGATGGCAAAATTAGACAATAAGAACAACCCGAGAGAGGCAATCCAATATGTTCATAATTTACAGCATATTAATTCTCTTCTATTGTATCAGCTTAAGAAAACAAAATCAGAAGTGTCAGTACTGAGCTGGGTTCAGCTTCAGACTCTCTTATACTATACTTGATTTTTGATGCATCTCCTCTTTTGGCTTATCTGTAAACTTTCACTTTGATTGTAGTTATTGATTAAGCAAACGGTTATCCCTGATCTATATTTATCATTAAGGGTACAAATATACATTCATATTAAATTAACTTTTAAGCTGAATCAAGTTCTGAGAAGCAATGTTGACTTTATTTGAACCTCGGGGCAGAAGCGTTGCCAAGTAATTTCTGTAACATATAAATCATTAACAGGTTAATCCTTTTTTAGAAAATCCATATTTTGTCACTGTTGAAGTTATGGTTGATGTAAATATATATATATTTTTTTCTGTAGTGTTTCATTCTGACATTCTCTCAAGAGTTACAGTGTTGCTCTAGTTCCTTACCTTATTGTATGTAAGTTATATATATTGTATGTACTGAATATTGACAGTCAACAATTTTGATCATTATTACATGGTTTCAGTTACTTTTGAGAATCCTTGAGCACAATTACCCTTCATGTCGAAGTTACAAATATCTTCACACTTTATTATTATCACAGCTTAAACTGCGTGATGGTTTCTGCAATTGTTTTGCTACAGCAGCTATAATTTTCTGTACTTTTAGTTTGTAAAACAAATAACTTTTTTGCGAGGGGGCGGGAGGGTGGGGGAAGTTTCTGCAGACATGCCAGCAGATATGAAAGATGGAGTTTGAGACAAACTGCAGGGGGCCTATCCCAATAATGACTGCACATGGTAACTGCTACAGCAAACATGTTATGGATCGTGCTTGCCTCTACTTTCCGCTGTTTAATCGTCCTGCTGATCTGTTACTTAGAGTCTAAATTAAACTGTTTCTCAGTTGTCCCCAGGAATTGTTTTGGTCTTGGTTGACACCTAATTTAATAACTCAGAGTTTAAGCAGGGTGCAGCTCAACCTGTCTAAAATTCAAAACCAATTAAAATAGTTTGATTTATTTTCATTATTTTGAGATTTTTTCCCATCATATTTTTTATTTTTTTTTCTTTTAATTTGAAAGCCACTGTATGAGAGAACACTGTGTTCAACAGGCTGTCTGCAGGAGAAATGCTTTTTGGGTAAAGTCTGCACAACAATATAAGAAGGAAGCAAAGATGCCTATTGATGCAGCCAACCCATCCCAAAAATCACATTGGAAATACTTTGTTGTCATCTAGCAATCAGAATTATGACAAATTATTCATAATTTCAAAAATTTGCTAAGTAGTGCAATTTACATAAACTTAAGCTCACTTTTAGGTTTACACAATTCACCTAATTCCGTTTCTCAAGTCAACAAAAACTCTTTTTATTATCTATGCAGTTCCAACAATATCAAAATATAGAATAGTGCTTAAAATGTCCTTTTGCTCAGCAAATGCTTCAGATATCCATCAGGTGAGGTGTTGACACACACGTTGCCTTTAAACGTCTGTCAACCCAGCGAAAATCCCAATTCCTTCCTCATTCTTGGTGTAGCAGTAAGTTTACAGTGAAGATGGACAAATACTTTGCCCTGACATGGGCAAGGGATCAATTTCAAATGAGTAGGCTCGCCACTCAGCTCTCTGAGATTCAAATCTGAAAACGTAGGTCTTTGCTGAGGAAAATAAAACCCTGGCCTGGAAATATTTGCTAATTCTCCAATATAGTTTTGCTCAGCAGTGCTACCTTATGTTTTATTAATGTCAAACCCTGTAGATCCAATGCACAGATGAGATTCTGTGGGTTACGGATACTCCAGGAACATACTGAGATACTGCTAATTTATGTAAACAGCTCGTGTGACAGAGCAATGGAATAGTGCAGATGACATTTTCATATCACTTTCTCACTATTTGCATTGGAAATCCCTTGCTGTTTAACTGCAGCATGTTGCTAATCTTATAAATCAGTTAAATGACTGCTCTCACATCATGTTGAGCTTCATCAAAGGTCAAACAGTAATTGCTCTTTGCCAGAGATCTTCAAGATGGGGGTTGCAAACTCCTGGGGAGGCCAGTGAGGAACTGCAGAAGGGGGAGGGGGCCGCAAAATATCTGAATAATTACATATGTATTTATATTTTGTTCAAAATTCAACATTATGCCTTCAAGTATACATTAACATGATAATGTCACAAGAATTTAACTCCCTTTTCAGAGTTAGAAGGGGGAGAACTTCTATTGAAACTAAGATATAATACCAAGTGCTTCCTGGGAGACAGTTGGGTGAATCTTATGCTCTGCTTAAAGATGCACAATGGGAGTTTTGAAAAATTAACTTAGTCTGAAATTTTGAACAAGCAAAGAATGGCAAGAATGTCCTGAGGCTAAATTTTGGATCCCAGTTAGCTGAGTGCCCATGTATCAACCTAGAAAACAGTTCCTCTGTAAATAGATTGATGGGACTTTCACAGTATATTTCTTCCACCCAGCAGCTCCAGACTTTGTATTATTATTATTATTACAGTCCCATGTGAATAAAGATCAAGGCATACACCAACATATTTCAGGGCCACAATGCCATTAGATGATCAACCATGTATCAACATCTAGCAGTGATAGAGATGCTGTGTCATCCACTCAGCTTTAAAACAAATGTCTCTTCATAATGAGAACCATCCTGTGACGATTACGCCCATGTTCCATTAAGTGTGCACTTCTTTATATATGTCTCTAGTTTTTCCTGTAGGTAGTAAGGATTAAATGAGCTCTGAAAAGAATCTACACATCCGGACATAAAAAAAAAACATATATATATATATATATATATATATACCATGCTTTCAGAGAATGTACGGTCATGATTTGTCCCCTCAATCTGAGTATCCGGTCTTGGAGATCAGAACTCTATAATGACTCTGGGAAGAGTTACACCAGATTATATAGCTGGTAAAATAAATGTTGAACATGCATTTCACATTAAACATATCTTAACATTTCTTCGGAAATTTGCCCCAGATGTCGAAAACGGTTTGATGGAAAATGCATGGAAGTACATATTAAATCTGGGTGTTTTCTCTGTTTCATGACATTGGTCTGATGACTTTGCAGTTTTCAGTATGACATTAACAACAGACACTATGCCGGCAAACAAAGGTCAGATTAAATGTTACATGGGCTTTAGAGGATTGCCACCAGTTTTGCTGAAAGATCACATCAGGATGTAAAGGGGATGATGCAAAATGTGTGTGTGTGTGTATGTGTGTGCCCTTTTTTCTCTGTTTCCCTGTGCTGTCTGTTTTTGCAATAATATGTCACCGGGAAGCAACGACTGCAAGAGTCAGCTCTAAAAGAAAATGTGATTGTTTTCTAATGGGATAGACACAGAGGCAGTACTGTGATTGATTTGCTGAGTAGTATTCAATATTTTCCCTATAAACATTTGCAGTGTAGTTATTTTCTCCTGTATAATATTATTTGCCATTTCATTTTAAATTGTAATTGAATGAAGGAGTTGTATTCTAACATTTATTAGTCATGTGAAACTCCAATATTCACTGTATGTCTGTATTGAGAAATGAAAAGTACTTTATTTGCTTATGTTGGCTGAGCTTTCACTCCCTCACCTTGACAACAGCTCCCATATCAGGATATCTCATTGTACGCCAGGGGAACATGAACGTCTACTCTCTAAAGGAGTTGTCTGAGTAATCAGGACAAATTAAACTCTGTAATATTAATAAGTGTTTGGCTTGTTTCTGCAAAAAACAGAAAAGACACAGAGACGGGTCATCAACAAATTCTGTCTCCATAATTTTGCTATGACTCCTCATCCTCATAATCACACAACCTCAAAGAACTAATGAGGTAATCGGACTGCTCTGTAGTGAGGAAATAGGACATGTGTTCCTCTTGTTGAGATGTGATTGAGTGATCAGTCCGTCACAAACAAGTAAAACATTATGTATAATTTTGTTGGAAAGATTACATCTAATCCAACATCCTCAGAGCTGATGCAGATCAAAGTGCTGAATATTTCCAAAGAGGATACATGTCCTTTCTAAAATAATTATAGACATTCTGATATTCATGAGAACATTGGAAACACAGTATTTCTCTGGTTGTTATGTGTAGACCTCAAAACTATCGGTTTTCCACAATCTGAGTGCATCTCCAGATTTGTCATCTGTCTAATACAACTTTAAATGTCCTTAATTGTCCTGTCACTATACATACAAGTATGTATAGTAAAGGTTTTATCTTCTCTGATGGAGCTGCACAACTGTGGAATTAACAGAAATAAATGATATCCGTATCTCCTTTGCAATAAATACCAGACTTCTTGGAAGGATGTTGAGCTGTTTAAGATATGAACCAATTCAGGACGGAGCACTTGTTCAAAACTACAAAACAGTCCCGGGATCACATTTATAAACATGGCATGCTCACAAAACAGCCTGGAACTAGTAGGCTTTCCACGCAGAAGCTGCAATCTATGAGAAAAATAAATAAATAAAAAAAACAACTTGATGGGAGTGGCCCTTCACTCAAACTCTGACCCATACATACGTGCTCATATTGGAGACGGAAAACTGACAGTGCAGATGGCACGGTGGGAAATTGAAGTGACACTGCATCATGAGTCCTTTCAGACATTTTCACTCCCATATCTAAGTTTAGTCATAGATTGATTTTGTCGTAGGTATTCAAAACAGAAGTGTTTTGCTTCTACTGGTGAACCATAACTATACAAAGGACCTTTCAGATAAAAAAAAAAAACGCCTTCAACTTTTCTAAGCCACACGTTCCTCTCCTCGGATGATCACCAAGATGACGTGTACCATGGATTGACACGTTAAAAGAGACAATGTGTCAAAATCATCCTGATTACTACATTTAAATACTTTGGCGACACTCGTGATGCTGTACAATGGATGCATTGGCACTGCAGGAAGACCTTGAAAATGGGAGAATTATGAAGGAGCGTGTTTTCAGGGATCGCCAAGATTTTTTGGCTATTGATGTGAAAGTCATATGTGACTCCAACATGTACATGACACATTTAATGACATGGCCTGATCAAAACACGACTCCCTCATCCTGGCATAAAACAGTGCAGGGAATAGACTGCAGGCAGGCAACATATATGATGACTGTGTTTTTGGTATGGCAAGTCAATGAAAAAAATTATCTTGGAAATTAGAACTTGATAAAATTGTCAAAGACATAACATTGATCACCTGGCTCACTTAAAGACACATTAACACCCATGAGGTATTTTACATTGAGATTTTATGGTCGAATGTGGGTATGCAGGGGGATGTAAATGATAAATGCCCTCTACTTCTATAACACTTTTTCAATGTTCGTTCAGATTTATTTATTCACACATACATTCATTCATGGGTAGTAGCACTGTTGCCTTGCAGCAAAAAGGTCCTGGGTTCGAATCCCGGTCCAGGATCTTTCTGCATGGAGTTTGCATGTTCTCCCTGTTCATGTGTGAGTTATCGCCTTCCTCCAACAGTCCAAAAACTTGTCTCTATAAATTCTCTGTTGTTGAGTGCGTTCATGCATGTTTGTCTGTCTCTGTGTTGCTCTGCCTTGGACTGGCGACCTATCCTTAGTGTACCCTGCCTCTCACCCATTGACAACTGGAGATAGGAACCAGTAACCCTCGTGGGTTACAGTGACAGCCTCATAGCAGATTTTTAGAATGAAAAGTTGTACAGAACAATTGTCTCTGTTTAAATGCCCCAGAAAATCATATTTCATCACACTGCAGAGAATGAAATTAAACTGGAGTTTGTGCGAAACTCCACAGATTGAAATTTCCCGGATTCCTTCTGTGGATACAGGCCAGACCCATCCCTTTTTTTGGTAAGGGGATGCTCCACAGGGTTGCATGTCTGAATGCAGGAAGATCTCCTGCAGAGAAGTTCTGCTGTGAACCCCCCACAGCTTGGAGATCAGTTGATTTGAGCAGATGGTTTCTTTCTTTTAAATCTGGTTCAAGAATTTGTAATAACTCCACAATGGCTTATCTTGGAACACAGAATCAGCCTCATATCAGTCTTTTTTTTAAAACAATTCTCAAATTCATTTCATCACAGTTTGATATCGGAGTATGCAACATGATTGTAGATCTCACTAGAATCACTGAGACGATCAAAAAGAATATTGATGATTTACAAATCAGGTTTTATGTGAAGTTTACAATAAGTCTTTTATGGATTCTTTTTTAAATGAGGTACTTTCAGTTCAGTAAAAGATAACATATTAAAAACATCCTTGGTCTCCATGCTAAACGTCATCCGCAGACATAATTCATAAATCAAGTCACTAAAAGAAACTTGGAGGTTTTCAGTGAGTTTTTTTTTTCTTCCTGTACCACAGATGATGCTTCTTTATTCTATTGTATTTTCTGACCTCTCTCCTGTCAGCGGACCTGTTAATAATTTCTGGTGTTTTCCACCTGAATTACATGGCAGCACTCTGCAAAAAATTAAACTTTAATTAGACTCCTACTGGGGATGGAAAAAAAAATAAAAAATACTCTGCCCAACTTTCTCTCTGTCATCACTGTGCCTGCGCGTAGACAGGGTCTGCTGCTGTGATCATAAAGGTCATGCCAGCTGTGCTGCTCTGGCCACGCTGTCATGGGAGGCTTTATGGGGACTCTGAGAGGTTAACAGAGGGACAAACATATACATGGAAGCAACTAAGCTCCACCACCTTCCACAGACTGCCCACATGTTGCTTTTGCTCTGTGCTGTTCACATTTAAGATTTGCTGAAAGAAGAGATATGAATTGTTAACGCTGTTAAATTAGCAAAGGGATCTTTTTTCCAGAAAAAGAAAACCAAAAAAATTGATTCTTCATGTATTTAAACAGTGAGCAGATAAAGTAAGATGTCTGCACATACTTTAAAGTTTGGCTGGGATTTGTGTGCCTTTAAAGTTGAATTTAAGTCTCATCAATATCCCATAGTCATGATCAAGTAAAAAATAACAGCTTGTCACCAAAGTGGAGCCCAGAATATAAACAACAAGGATGCAAAGAGGCATACTCTTTCCTAAAGCTAAGCTAAGATACACACATAAGTTCTTGATTTTTTTAGTTCTACTTATGATTTCTAGCTTTTATTTTTACTTTTTTCTGATTTGTAAGAAAAAAAAATACCATTCTTATTTAATTTATAGTGGAGTTTATAAAAATCTAAAATCGAAGTATCAATTAATACTGACTCATTTTGAACCTTTCACTAAAATTACCAGCTGCAGGTTCATCCATCCTGTCTCACTTTTATTTAGCTTTTTTCTGATAGATACGGGACTAAATATGTGTGTCTTTGCAAGTATCTACTGATATTTGCACCTGTGATTCAGCCGATGTTTGTTTTTGTGTCGGTCTCCCTGAGAGAGCAGCCGTCCCCTTTTTCAGTGTTTCAGGGAATAATTTAGAAAAACAGACCGACTCGGTGGCTCCTCTGAATCATTTCAGGTTTCATCTGTGTTTGGAAACACACATCAAGGAAAAAGGAAAGCTTTTGCAAGAATATGCAGCAGGTGGGATTTTGTGCTGCAAAAAGGGACTGAGTCACTCATGACAGTAACAGCTGTGAGGTGAGGCAGGGTTGATAAAATGAACACCGATGTGATAGTGTAAAAGTTTCTTTCATTTTACAACTTAATGTTCTTCCAACCGCATTTCTGTAGAATAAGAAAACATCTGTAGATATTGCATGAATACAGAGAAAAGACTAAACTTGATTATAGATTTAATTATAACTAACCTCAAGCTTAACAAGACACCAATATATTTTTAGTTGACCTAGTTGACAGATAAGCAGAAATATTTAAAAAAAATTGTTGCTCACTGAGATCAAAGAAACATATGCATATGCAAAGGAAAAATACTAGAAGAAAATACAACAGAAGGTGTAAATAAATGTAAATACATTGTTTGCTGAATCATCTAACTCAGGAAGGAGAAAACATTTATACTGCTTCGTCATGACAATTCATCCATCATTGGCAGAAAAACTGATTTAAAAGATGCACAAACTGATCAAAATCCTGCTGCAGTCACTCTGTATCGGCTCAATGAAATCTCAAATGATGAGAATAGAACTACTGTCAATTTCCATACATAGTGATAGTCAGGAGCTAACTGTATCAGTGCAGCAAAGAAAGAGTCAGTACTGAGATGATTAATAAAATAAAATAAAAAATAATAATAATCCTGTGTTCAGTGTTTAAGGCAGAATATATGTTTTTATTGCTCTGTGGCATCCTGAGTCATGTGGAGGGAAATCATATGGCTTTTTACAGAACACTGAACAGTAAGGTACAACAGTTTTTTTTTTTCATCATATAAACTATAACTCTTTTTCAACAATTTATTCTGTATGTTGGAGAATTCACACTGTCTTACAAGTAATAGAACGAAAGAACTTAGACTTATAAAAATGAGTTGTAGATATCTTGTCTTGCTATATGCTTTATAGCACAGATATACTGTATTAAGTGAATTGGAATCAGAAGCTTCATAGTCATTGCTCACTAAAATAGAATATAATTATTTGCAAACCATCATGCTTTTTTTCCATTTTCAAATATGAAGTGTCTCAGAAGTTCAGTTTTATGCAACATAAAGTTACCTAAACATTGCATTTCCTGACGGGGACGGTTGCCCATGTTGTCTGTATCAGAAATCGCCCCTGTTAGGAATCCTCGGTCTTACCTTCTATAGAATGCACCGCACTTTTAGATACCAAAAAACTTGGATAACTGAGATCGCATTCTCACATTCCTCCTTTGACTTCAAGGCAAGTCATCATTTTATTCACTCTTCTACTAATCAGATTTTTTTATTCTTAAACCAATGTAGAGATGAATCAACACCTGCAGTTTAAATCTGTCTCTCTGTCTGATGCTGACTGGAGTTCCAAAGGCATAGGGAGTGTCTATCTTTTCTGAAAACACCTGACAAGCCAGAGAAGTGTGCATCCCGGCGGTGAAACCCCAGACTTCACTGCGCTGTATTCAGTCTGAATAAATGAGAGCAGGAGATGAGCTGACAGCAGTCTCTGTGTACAGTAGTAGAGTGTGACAGAGAGGGAAGCGGCACTGGAGGCTGACGGTGCAGCTGACTGCTTTGACAGAGTCGGAGGGTTAAACGATGAACTGATGACTACACCTTCTTCAAGCTCTAATGTGTAGAAATAAATGGTTTGTTTGAATACTTTATCTTCTTCACTTTGCATCTCATGTGCAAATCAGATTTTGGATCAGTCACTTTTGACCCAAAGGACTTCCTTTTGGCACCGGTTCCACATTGTCCGGGAGACCGATAATAAAAATAAAAAAAAAGTGTAGTGTTTTCCAGGTGGATGTGATTCATGAGTGTTCGAAGATGAAAAAGAAGTACCACAGAAACAGGAATGAATGAAACCTGTGTGAGCCAGGAGACAGTGTGGCAATAGGAAAAAGAAATTAGCATTTGTTTCCTTTATCCTGCCTACCTTTGTAATTACATGTCAAAAAGAATTAATGACACTCTGTTGATTTTAAGTGTATCTGGTCAAAAAGGAAATGTGACTAAGTGGTGAAAGAGCGTTTGAATTAAGGAGTTGCAAAAAAAAAAATGTCAAAAGGGAGTCCCTTAGACTAAATCTAAAGAGATTTTCTCTGTTCTGTTTAAACCGAGACTCTTGCTCAATTGCTGCACCGTGCTGCACAGGGATCGATCACTTATTTTTTTCTTTACAATTTAGGAAAGATTGGAAAAAGTGTAGAACATGGCTCAGAGATGCACATTGGGGAAAAGGCCAGAGTTTCAGATGCCATAAAGAGTCTTTATCTTCTTGCTTGACTTGTGTATTTCACACTCTAAGCTGTAAATGCAAATGAGCTGATTTTGGGTAACAAATTCAGACTTAAGATTCTAATGATCTCTTGTCTCAGTTCTTGGTTGGTTGGTTGGTTTTTGGCTCTCGTAATCTTCCTCATTCTTTGGTTTGTAACTCTCACATTTCACTATGATTAGCTTACTTGCCATCTTTTGACGGACACTTTTTTTTTCATTTTGTCCTATGATTACCTCCTTCACCATAGTGAGTTGAAATCTACTTTTTTATGGTTCAATATAGTTTGAATCAATAATGGAACAATTTCTCTGAAGACTTTGTTTGTGAAAAACAGTACATTCAAAGACTGCAATCTTTTTTTTTTTTTCAAATAGTGATGGCAAGCTCACAGCCATCACTATTTCATTTGATCAAATGTATTATTTTCACATTTTATTCAAATGTGATTGCTGTTGCCATGTATGGATGCATCTATGGATAAATGGGTGAATGGAGGTAGACTCGAACAGATCAACCTACCATTTCCCTACAGTACAAGTGTTAGTTTCTTTAGATTTATTTGTTGCTTTGTTTGAGCTCATTGTATTTTTCATCAGTTTGTTATGGTACACAGGTCTCCAGGAGGCTAAGGGTAGTAGTTCTCTGAACCAGTTAAAATATATCATTTGTCTTAGAGAAACGTCATTTCAGGAATGCTGAAGCAAATCATCTTAATTTTGACCAGGTTTAATTGCTGTTGGTTTAATATTTCTCCCTGACTATTTAAGTGTACTTGGGTTGTGCTTGACTTGTGAATGGTACTTATGGACACACTGAACACAAGCTTGGCAGACCCGGTTGGTTTTTCATCCAGTGATTGATGTCACCGTTATGTGAACTTCACTCTAGAATATTCTAAAGTGACTCAGGACTTTTGTGGTCTACAGAAATGATCAGTACAGAACAAATTGATGAAATGGAGGGAGAGGACATACAGACTCTGAATCAGCATTGATATGCTTAGCTTAGAGGTATGAGCAAACAATACAAGCTGAGGAAAGATTTGTTCAACAATAAGAATAAAAACACATTCTCTGCTTCTTAATTTAGTTTCTGCTGTCAAGCATTCACCTGTTTTGCTCTTTGTAATGAGATGGCTTTTCTTGTTTTTCTAATCTATGTTCTGTTACAGTGCACATAGAGCTTCAAATATACCACAGATCTAAATTAATGGTTTGTCTGATGTACCGACAGTGAAGCTCAGATTTTACAGACTCAACATGTGATGAAAGAATATTGCTATATAATGTTATGTAAAGTAGGATATTGATCCTGTCACTTCATCACAACTGTTTGTGTTTAATATTTATGTTAAACCAAATGCTTTTCCCTACACATTAGACTATCATTGAAAAACAAGCAGATTTTTTTTGTTGTTTAAATTTTTTGCATTACTAGCTGCTTGAGTTTAATCAGCTAGCACAGCATGTGTTTCCAATGTGCCATCAACTTAAGGACATAGACCAGTCTTCTGACACAGCAGGCCACACTTCACTTTGTCTTTTACTGTCAGAATTTCATTTATCTGGAGCGTTAAACTCAGTGAACCTACCTCGAGCCCATCTCTCATGAACTGGCAACGAAATGTCTGAGTTCACTATATTTAACCCTGCCAACCACCAGGAGGGGGTGCTGTTTCACCCTTTACACATGAACCCAAACTTGGAATTAATGACAAGTTGAATTCTATACAATATTAACTATGTTACATGAGCACAGAAGTCCAACAACAGAACACCACTCGAGTTCTGAGTTCAGATCAGGGGGCGGGAGATGAGGGGGACAATTCCTCCCAACCACGCCCCTCCAGGTTTCACTGTCATTACCCACGTGAGCATTGAAGCCCCCCAGCAGAACAAGGGAGTCCCCAGGAGGGGCACTCTCCAGTACCCCCTCCAAGGACTCCAAGAAGGGTGGGTAATCTGAACTGTCGTTCGGCCTGTAAGCACAAACAACAGTCAGAACCCGTCCCCCCACCTGTAGGAGGAGGAAAGCTACCCTCTCGTTCACCGGGGTAAACCCCAACGTACAGGCGCCGAGATGGGGGGCAATAAGTATGCCCACTCCTGCCTGGCACCTCTCACCATGGGCAACTCCAGAGTGGAAGTATGTCCAGCTCCTCTCAAGGAGACTGGTTCCAGAACTGGAGCTATACGTCGAGGTAAGACCGACTATTTCTAGCCGAAACCTCTCAACCTCACACACCAGCTCCGGCTCCTTCCCCATCAGAGAGGTGACATTCCCCATCTCAAGAGCCGAAATGGGTTTTCTCCATAGGGTGTCTGGGCTCTCCCTTAGAAATAGGGTGAGAAGCTCGGTCATCTGGGAGGTACTCAGAGTAGAGCCGCAGCTCCTCACGTCAAGAGGCGGCAATTGAGGTGGCTCAGGCATCTGGTCAGGATACCTCCTGGACGCCTCCCTGGTGAGGGGTTCCAGGCACGTACCACTGGGAGGAGAGCCCGGGGAAGACTTAGGACATGCTGGAGGGACTATGTCTCTTGGCTGGGCTGGAAATGTCTTGGGATTCCCCCAGAGGAACAGGTGGCTGAGGAGAGGGAAGTCTGGACCTCCCTTCTTAAGCTGCTACCTCTGCAACCTGACCCAAGAGGAAGAAAATAGATGGATGAAATGGATAGACAGTTGTAATTACAACTCCCTTACACTTTACACAAGATTTTTCACTGTTCATTAACATATCCATCCATATCCATATCTCTGTATCCATGTTTGTTCCTAGGGAAGAGTGGAAAAATCATTACCTGGACAGTGGTCTCTTGGGGGGAGTGCAACAGATGTAACATGCTGTCAGTCAAGATGACGGACAACAAGAATTTCTAGTGTGACATTTGTCCTGATATGTAGCCCTTTGATTGCAAGCTCTGCAGACGGCGAATTCTGATTTGTTCGGAGATCGAACATTGTAGATATCCTCTTCTTTTGCCCTTTTCTGCAGCATACAAGTTAAGGTTTCAGAATCTGATCTCTTCTTTTTAGAGCAAACGTCCTCAGCCGGGGAAGTTTACTCTTTTGCAAGATTGGTCAAATTTTCCCCTAGGACAGCTCTTTCTTGGGTCCGGCCTTCCAATGCCGCTTTTGTCAGCGCAGGGGTTGTGGTCTTCTTTTCACCGCAAACTTCCCCAGCGGTCTCTCCAAGGGTAAAGTTTTCAGACAGAGCTGTCTGAAATGAGTTTTCAGACCGATCTGAGTGATCTGTCGGAAATCTCCCACAATGGCCTGATGTGGGAGACAGATCTGTCTGAAAACTCGCACAATGGCCTGATGAGCCACAACAAACTGCCCCAGCCGGGGAAGTTTGCTGTGAGTTTTCAGACCGATCTGTCTGAAAACTCCCACAATGGCCTGATGAGCCACAACAAACTGCCCCAGCCGGGGAAGTTTGCTGTGAGTTTTCAGACCGATCTGTCTGAAAACTCCCACAATGGCCTGATGAGCCACAACAAACTGCCCCAGCCAGGGAAGTTTGCTGTGAGTTTTCAGACCGATCTGTCTGGAAACTCCCACAATGGCCTGGTGAGTTTTGCCCGGTCAGGAAAGTTTGCTTCCCAGTTGGAGAAGAGTTGAAAAGATAAGCGTCAAACTCATCATACTCAGTGGACTGAGATCTACTTATTTCAAAAGTGATTCCAGGAAGAAGTTTGTTGAAAATTTTCCTCACTCCTGTGATAATCAGATATCCTGCGCCAAAAGTCCGGGGGAAAAACATGGTGGCTGCAACCTGTTCCATTCTAAAAATCCTTGTAAAACACCGTGCTAATGGTCAAAGAGCTGCTTGAATATAACAACCTGTTTTGAGATCCAAGCATTCATAACCTTAGATGATCTATAATTAACATAACAAATTGCCGCCAAAGTAATGTTACTGCCAGTTCAACCAAGCAGCAAAAACGGCAGGGCTCATCTGAAATATATCATCTGATTTAAGTTTAACAGAACTCCCAAGCCCCTTAGCACACAGCTTGGTTAATTTTGGTGATATTTCACAACCAACATAGATTACAACCTGCTTCTTAACCAACATATTTAAACTGCTTTATTAATTTTCAGTTTTGTACACCCCTAAAGGTTCATATATCAGCATTTCCAGTAATTTTAGATAAGGGACACAGTCCACAAAGTGTCATTCACTCTGTTTTAAATGCCTCTTGTGTGATTGTTGATGAAGGCTAACACACTGTGGGTGGTTGGAAAAAGCTCAAAAGGCTCAACCCACACTCTCTACCTACATGATGGAATTAAATTTGAATCAAATATTCTTTGGAAGTGTTTGTTTTATAGCAAGACCTTCATTTACAATTACACTTAATTGTATGCAATCAGATTTTTGAGGAGCTATTCACTTTCTGAGTTACGGTTAATCTTTGATTTAGATTAACTTATCGATAAGATTAACAGCCTTCTTACCCATTATCATCAATAGTTTCAATTGGGAAACAGCAGCCATTGTTGGAGGCAGAGCTGAGCATAGAGGAAACACAGGGGTCAGTGTCTGATAAAACTTTTT